>NW_026902145.1:622500-883282 GCF_033783945.1 Neopsephotus bourkii | reverse complement strand
AGCGTACAAGCCTTACTACAGAAAGAATACAACTCGCAACTGCCAACCAGAAAAACAAACACTACAAAAGCCTACAGTTTCATCAGAAATTAAATCATTTGCTCCTACACAGAACCGCACTGGTTTTCTGTCATAAAAACCATTAAATTACTCCATAGGCGTCACAGACTATCGTTAAGATGTGTAAGGGTGCCAGAAGGCTCCGGGGAGCTGACTGGGGCTCGCAGTACTTAAAGCCTCATGGATCAGCAAGAACAATAAAAACTACAAGACTCAAAATGGTAAAGAGCTGCAGACCTGACACCATCTGTAGGTACAGCACAGATCTCAGAAATGTGGATAGCCACTCGAGCTCAAGGTGGCAGAGCAAGCGCAGCAGAGGCAGCGGATCATGTGCATGGAGCAGCAGATGGAGCAGAAGCGGCAGGAGCCATGCTGGCTCAATGTGGCAAAACACACACAGCAGAAGCAGTGGAGTATGTGCATGGAGCAGCAGATGGAGCATCCTGACCATGCTGAGCATCCTGCACTACACGCTAAGGATTAATGAGCAGCCAGACCTCATCACACAAATCAACCTGCGGTGGCATGCGGCAGAGCAGGAGCAGCGGAGCGTGGCTGATGTGCATGCAGCATCAGCTAGAGCAGAAGAGGCAGGAGCCATGCTGGCTCAATGTGGCAAAACACGCACAGCAGAAGCAGTGGATTTTGTGCATGGAGCATCAGGTGGAGCATCCTGACCGTGCCGAGAATCCTGATGCTTCCACTGATGCTGCGGGTGAGAGGGTACGTGCAACATCGCAGCGCTGTTGTCTGAAAGAGCACCAACCCATTAGCGGTTTGCAGGGGTGAGGAGCAACAAAGCCTTCGGGGAGGCAGGAACAGAACTTGTCCCTACCAAAGGCTCCTTCCTCTATGCTGCTGCAGCAGCTGTGAGGGGAATCAGGACTGGGAGCCCAAACCTGAGGCTCAGCAGCTTGCTCCCCAGGGAAAGGATCTGCTTGGTCCTTGTTTGCTCTTTGCTTTTCTTCCTCATCAGGGGCAGTTGTAATGAGACCATTACTAGAGAAGCCTCCGTAACTCTTCTGATAAACGGCCACCTGATTTCGCATCAGGCTGGGCTGTCGCAAGTCTCTGGGTGCAACGCTGCTATGTAATTGTCCAGCAGAGCTTGGAGTGGCAGGAGTGTGCGTGCTGCACGCACAGGTGGGAAAGTGTGACCCACAGCTCCTGCCCACAGGCTCCTCCATGCTGCTGCTGTGGGTGCCATGGAGGGAGACAGGAAGCCGACTGCAAGGCCCAGTCGGGTGTGGAGCTCCCTGTGCAGTCCAGGGACGCCCTTGTGCCACCCCAGCTGCTTTTTCTGGGGAGGCTTTCGGGCCCTGGGAGCTCTGTCCTGCCACGGGGGGATGGTATTTCCCCACTATAGGGGCCGGAGAGCTACGCGTTGGCCGTGGCCGTCCGGGTGGGGTGTTGCCATGGAGCTGTGGCGCCTATGACAACACAGAGGGGTGCCGTAAGGTGCCAGCCGCAGCGGCACTGCCCCTGCAGTATAGCTCGGGAGAGCAGTGAGTGGGGTGGCCGGAGGGAAGGCAGGGCTGGATGAGGGGCCCGGCCGGGGCTGGCAGCCACGAGGAGTGCACCAGGGGCTGTGAGGACGTGTCCCCATGGTGCAGCGCTCAGCAGCCTTCCCCTTGCTGCCTGCCAGCTCCCTCGTGCCCTGTCACAGCCGTCGCTGGACCCCTGCATCTCCTGCCCTGCTGTGCTAGCCACCATCTCCCTCCCGGCCAGCCCTGCTGAGGCCTTTGCCTTTACCCCTCTCCTTCCTCCTGCACACCATGGCTCTGGGCATCGGCCGCATCCTGACCGTGCTCAGCCTGCTGCAGTTCGCGCTGCTGGTTAATGAGCGGCCAGGCCTCAGCACACGGATCAACCTGCGGCTGCATGAGGGGGAGCAGGAGCAGCAGAGCAAGTGGCTGATGCGCATGCAGCATCAGCTGGAGCAGAAGACGCAGGAGCCGCAGGAGCCGCGTGGGCTCCTCAGAGTTGCGCTCCTCCCTGTCTGGCAGCACTGCGGGGTTTGGCTGGCTGCCGACGCCCTGTTCATGCTGTTGAGGCTCTTGTGGCTGCGCAGGAAGAGGAGAGCGGCCGCTGGCAGCGGCAGCCAGCAGGAGAGCTCCGGCCCTGCGAAACAGAAGCGGGAGCAGAGAGGAAAAAGGGCGCGGCCCAGGAAAGCGCAGGCGAGCGCCGCGTCCAGCCTGCCCGTCCAGAGGCTCGGCGGCTCAGAGGAGCGAGGGGACATGGGGCGGACCTTGTCGGCATTCCCCAGGCGCTCCCCGAGAACAACTTCACGTCAGGCCCGCACCCAGGCGTGAGAGCCGGCCGTGCCTCCAAGAGGGCTCCTGGATGTGCAGGATTTAAGGATCATCTTGGTAGACATAGATAAGGTAGCTAGGAGTTGTTTCCTGCATAAGAGAATTAGGCTCTTCAGTAGAAGTATACTTGAGGCTCGGCGTCTCAGAGGAGGGATGAGACGGCGGGGACCTTCTCGGCATGTTCATTAAGGATGTTAATTAAATGAACAGATCCTCCATCACATACTTTTAACGTGCCCTAGAGTTTATTCCACTGCAAAATCGAAATTTCAGGCTTAGCCTACAAAACTCACCTGATTTTATAATGGATAAGGTAGCAGTATTTAGGGGGTTCTTTTTAAACAATGGTATCTACCATCCTCTTGCCCCTCCTCTCTCCAATCAAGCGTACAAGCCTTACTACAGAAAGAATACAACTCGCAACTGCCAACCAGAAAAACAAACACTACAAAAGCCTACAGTTTCATCAGAAATTAAATCATTTGCTCCTACACAGAACCGCACTGGTTTTCTGTCATAAAAACCATTAAATTACTCCATAGGCGTCACAGACTATCATTAAGATGTGTAAGGGTGCCAGAAGGCTCCTGGGAGCTGACTGGGGCTCGCAGTACTTAAAGCCTCATGGATCAGCAAGAACAATAAAAACTACAAGACTCAAAATGGTAAAGAGCTGCAGACCTGACACCATCTGTAGGTACAGCACAGATCTCAGAAATGTGGATAGCCACTCGAGCTCAAGGTGGCAGAGCAAGCGCAGCAGAGGCAGCGGATCATGTGCATGGAGCAGCAGATGGAGCAGAAGCGGCAGGAGCCATGCTGGCTCAATGTGGCAAAACACACACAGCAGAAGCAGTGGATTATGTGCATGGAGCAGCAGATGGAGCATCCTGACCATGCTGAGCATCCTGCACTACACGCTAAGGATTAATGAGCAGCCAGACCTCATCACACAAATCAACCTGCGGTGGCATGCGGCAGAGCAGGAGCAGCGGAGCGTGGCTGATGTGCATGCAGCATCAGCTAGAGCAGAAGAGGCAGGAGCCATGCTGGCTCAATGTGGCCAAACACGCACAGCAGAAGCAGTGGATTTTGTGCATGGAGCATCAGGTGGAGCATCCTGACCACATCCTATCACCTTTGATGAATATTAAATATGCAGTTTTGAAAACTATTTGCAGATTAAAACAGTTCCTTAAACTAAAACTAACGTAATAATTTCCTTTATCAACCTCTAATTTCAACAGAAATGTTTGCTACCATTTTTTGACCTTTGATTAGCATCTCTTATTATGTAAATGGGAGAAGGCCCTGTAAAAAGCTGGCTCTGCTCTGCATTTACATAAAGATTTACTTTCCTAAGATAGGCTGTTAAATAGTTCTACAATTTCATTTGTTATGGCCGCCTTTTTATTTAATTCAAAGGTAAGAGGAGATGAGTGGTTTATTCTTATAAAATTCTCTTTAAACATCACCTCTGTAATTTTCAGGGAAATAAAACCTGCAGACTTTAAACATCCTTTCTGAAAACAAGGCTAGTAGGATTCTTATCATATACAACAGAAGAGAATGGGTAGAATGCTCGCAGTATTCACATTAATAGTTGTTGTGGCACGAGCAAAGATTAATTCTTTTTTAAGTTAGTAAAACATTCTTGATGAATGAATGCCTGCAGCAGATGTCACTAAAAGAAAAAGCTATGTGAGCTTTCATTTTTGAAGAAAAAACACAAAATGTAATCTCTCTGAAATTTCTCAGGGAATTCTTTATAAAAGATGTTTTGTATGCAGAGAGATTACATGTCAGAAATGCAAAATGGAGTACAAAATAAGCTAAATAATGGTGGACATCCTAAATGTAGAAAATAATATATAATGCATGATACTTTAAATCTCATTAAAAACAGAAGCATGTGTAATTTCCTAGCAACCAAACCTCCAGAGTCTCCCTGGAAAGATGTTCCCTCTCTAAGGGCTCCCTTGTATAAATGAAGCACATATGGAAAGTATATCAGTGTTCCCTGTGTGCAGAATATTTCAGTATTCTCAAAAGCCTCATGTATGATTGTATAATTTCCTAATCTGATATAATCAACACGAAAACTTAACATTAAATTAATGCTCAAGATCTAATTTTAGCCAACAAGAGCCATGACAAATACCCATAAAGATGGTACTTCAGCCTTAATTTCCCTTTTGCTCTATACGAAAGGCGGGGTCCCAATATGGTCTTAGGGAGCTCTGTGCTGATTGAGATGCCATCTCCTGGCTGAGCCATAAAAGCAACTTGCAGACTTATTGTGGTTATTTAAGACGCTATAGTGACTGTTTCCTGGCCCCAATCCAACCCTGGTAATTATAGTTAGATTTTGTAATTTCTCTTTCTACTTCCATCTCAATAGGGTATTCTTCCTCGCCGCCTGTCCTAGACTGCTGTGTCGTGTTAATGTGGGCTGTTAAACAGCTGCTGTGTTTCTCACTGCAAGTGGCTGCATTTCAGTGGTAGGTAAATGACTATATCATACAGTGCCTTGAGAATTTGCAGGATAAAGGACACTTACTGTTTTTATTTTACCACTTGGTGCCTAAGTTTTATTGGGATCTTGCCTGGTAGGTATTTCGGTGTGACATATGCATGTGTTTCAAAGACTAAGAACAACAAACAGGGCAAGCCAAAGAAGAAATAACCGTCATGATTCTTAAGGTCCGAAGTGCCGAGACTATTATTTAAGACTCTCTATATAGATATTTGTCTTGTCTTTTTTTAAATTGGAACTGCAATCCTAATCAATGGAATGTAAAACAAAATTCTGCATATGGATTCCTATTGTGAAAATAATGAGTTTCTGTGCATGGCCTGCACCCATTTTACTCACTAGCTCCAAAAATGGCATATTCAGAACAGGGGACAGTGACCTTTTTTTTTTTTTTTTTTTTTAAGGCAAACACTGTTTATAAATGTGGTTGTTTGTGTTTTGTGGTTTGGTTTTGTTTTTTTTTTAAGCCTTGAAAAAGTAAAATCTGAGAATGAACAGATAATAAATTTCATGATATATTTAAGCTTTATGTAATAAACTCTGAATCCAATATCAGCAAAAATAATCATGAATGCATTCCCAGTATGAGGCATTTCTGCTGAAGCACTAATGGCTGTTCAAGTCATGATACAGAATCAGTGGAAAGGAGAAAATTCTTACATTCATAAACACATGAGATTTTACTGGCATTCTCTTTGTTCCCTTAGCCATCACAGAATGTTACTACTACTGCATTGGACACTTCTGTTGACACCTTACCAGCCTCATGGGGCCTTTAAAAATGATATGAGGGCAATGGGACTATTAAGATTTTGTCAGAATGTGCTATTGTCTTTGCAGTTAGTATAAACCCATGTATTCTATGTGTGAAGATCCCTTTCTGAAGATAAATGACTCACGTTTTTGTTACGATAGCAAAACAAACCTATATAACTAGAAGCTGACATTCAAATTGTCACATCCAGGTTCTTGTAATTATAAACCTGAACTTTTGTTTTATCTGTTGGTGCCGATTGAAAGGAACAGTTTAGCTGACAAATGCTTTTTTTTCCTTAAGGCAATTAATTTGCACTAACAGCAAGTACGTGGCATCATTCTTCACTTTGATATGAGTTAAAATGGCCAAACTAGAAGCTCGTGGAAGTCCAGCTAATGCTGGGGTGATGACTAACCTTTAGCATCACCATCCATTCAGACCAGAGCATGACGTTCATTTTGTCTTTAAACCTTCCTGCTTGCAACAAATAGCTATTCTTTAGCAACATAGCCTTCAGCTGTTTTTGAATCAGAAACTACAATTGTCTCATTAGTACCAACAATGAATTTTTGTTCTGTCAGTTCCTATCCTTAGCCTGCATTTTGGCAGGTCTTTGTTGTAAGTGTATGTCTTGCATATTTATCTCACTCTTTCACTAAATACACTTAAAATTTTTATTTGGCTTATGGATGTTTACTCTTTGTGTTAGTGTAATGTCCATACATCTAATTGATAAGTTATAATGTATTTCTTGGTAGCTTTAACTAGTCATTTAAAATAAATAAGATCATAATTATCAGTTTCCATTTACCCATTTATTAAATAACAATGTTCACACTGAGCAGTTTGATTTTGTGTTACAATAAGGCAGTCTCTACATGATGACAGATGGTGTTTCATTTTGCAGACACTGTGCTAAAGTGCTGTGAGTTGTGATGTGTTTGATTTTATTAGAGATCAGATTTAACACATGCATGCTATATAACTGCAATAGCATTCCCATTTCTCATCTGTAGGAGAAAATGAAACTGTGATGAAATGTAATATACTCACCCTCAGGCAGAACTAGTGGGATTGGGAATTGCAACATAATAAATCTAATGGATATTGCACTACAGGACACTAGAAATTTACTGTTATTATGTTCAGAGAAGGAACTTGGTTTTGTAAAACTCGCTTTTATTTCACTGGCATCAGTGCAATTTCACATTATTTAACCATTATATCCCAACAGTTTGCTGCATTGAAAAAAGTAACGTAAGTGCAGAGGAAAGAGCAGTAGAAGAACTCAAAAGGGAAAATACAAATTCTGAATAAGAAAATGCGTGAAATTATTAAATGCAAATTACTGCCTGACAAAACAGTTATAGTTTATAATGTCTTCTAGTGATATGCATTTTTAAACTCCATTTATCATTTATAACAATAGACTATTAAATATAAATATTACATATCCATGCAAATTAAAATTCCAGATTTATTTAATGAAAACCCTTTTGTACTTGAACTCTGATGAAGTTTAACAGGTATCAAGATAATGATTATTATTACGTGACCCTCTAATAAGTTGTTCTTTAAATGGTTATGTTTGTCAGAAGGCATTCCACTTGATCTTGTCTAGCACATTTGTCAAAAAGGCTTTCCTGGGGCACGCCACTTTATGTATACTTAATCTGTTCCAAAGAATCGGGGATGCTAATTAGAAGTGCATCATGGTAATTACATCAAGAAAAAGGAAGAGGTGTTATAGTTTAATCATAAGCTAATAGGTTTGGCATATTTAACAGCGTACTGAGTTAAGTCCTTTTCTCACAGTGTGAAACACATATTCTGGACACTCAGGGGTGGACCTGTCTGCACACACAAAACTCAACATACCGTTCTAAAACATGAGTACACAGGATATTCGATCTGACTTTTATGTCTCAGTTGAAAAGTCACATTTTCATAGGCCTTTACCCAAAGTGCAGCTCAAGCATTTAGTTTTCCAAGATCATATTAGTGCTGTTAACTAGACATGACCTAAGTGAACTGAATGAAGAACATAATTTTTTTCATACCTTTGAATTATTAATTTCTTATGAAATGCTGTACTTGCACTGTATTTCAAATAAAGCCTCTGCTTGTAGGTTTCAGAATCTTGGAGCTTGTGTCTCCTGATTGAAATACCAGTCCTTGTCCTAAAAGAACTCACCTGGGGGACTGCATTTAGCTCCCTGTCCCTTGAGAAGCAGCAGAATGCATCTACTGTGGAAAGTAAAACCAAAGCTTTCAATAGCAGCTATTAACTTGGGATATCTATTATTATATTAAATAGTGTTTAGAACTTTTATTAAGTTTGCATTTTGGTTATTAGTCTTAACATTCTTGTGTAAACATGACTTGTGAAGTGAAGCTGTCAGTGACAACAATTTTTTTGGGCTTGATTGCTTAGACTTCTTAATAGTGGGGAACATTGAGTAGCCCTTTTGTGGAAAAGGTAATAAAGCACATGAGGTTTAAAATAAGTATCACACAGCCAAGTAGAAAGAGCTAACATACTGCAACTAGGAATGCTATAGGAATGCTTAAGGTAACTGGAAAGGTGCAGAACATGCCAAGGCAGCAGCTTCCCTCTTGGGTCATAAGATGATACTGCTTCACATGATGCGGGTGCTCTGTATGTTTACTTCTTACACAGTGTTGTCCCCATACACTTGTTTATGGCTCCTAGATGCTATGGTGTTGAGGTTGTTTTAATTTTAATAGGCTGTTGTCCTTTATGAAATGTTAGGTTCTATTAATCTTTTATTTTCCATTATTCCATTTAAGGGAAAAACACTTAGCATAAAACAATTTTATAGTTTGACAATTAAAGATAAACGCTATTTTCAGGTTTAGTACAATTTAGTATTGTTACAAATTTTCTGCCAATGTACTCTTAAAAAAAAAAATATATATAAATATTTTCCCAAATCTAAATACACTGAAAAATACGTGAAACATTTCTACTATTTGCAAATTGTAAATGCAGGTAATATGCTCCTAAAGGGTCAGTCCATAGGGTTTTGTTAATTTTATGTTTCTGATCTAAAAAGAAATAATGAAAGCAAGTTTCAATAAAGTTAGGTGTGTAAAAGGGTTATCATTCCTTATGGAACATTCTCTTAACCACTGCTTTACTTTTTTAACCGTAGTATGGTAATCTCTCTGTCAGTAGCTCTGCTTTGGTTGCATGAGAAGAAACAATGACAGTAAACCACATATATACCCATGAATTAACCCATAGTCCTACAAAATGCTCATTTTTTTTCTGTCAGGTACACTCTGAGCATAGTCTGTGATACACTTTGTTGAAAGCAGCTCAATTATAATGTTAAATTGTTTGTTTGATCAGCAGTTCAAAATGTTAAGTGCTGGCCTCAGAATGCTGGCAGTTAAAATACCGTACTGTTAACTGCTGCTGAAATGACGATGACGAAAATTTGGGCAATGTCAAGAAAATGAAGCAGGACCACACCCAGATCTTAAAATCAGTTTGGATTTCCATTCCCTTTTATAACTGATAGTCTTGGTATAAAATTGATTTAAAGATGAAAGTTAAAATATATAGGAAAAACACTGTGTTCAGTTTCAAAATCAAATTGCAGCTCAGGTGACTTGTTTTTCTGAGCTTTTAGCTATTGCCAGGCAACTAGCAATGCAGCTCTCTCACTGTAAATCCCCAGGGTAGACAGGCAAACCTGGTAGAATTTACTATTTGTACTGTGCTTCTTACTTATGGATATCAAGTCTGACTTGTACCTATTGCTCTTCTAGACAATGTTAAGTGGGGGTCTCAGTCTCAGGTTTACTTAGGTATGAGCACTGATGTCTGCTTTATTTTGTTGTTTTGGTTTTCTGGTTGTTTTGTTTACCTCTTTTCTTCTATGGCAAGTCCAGGGAGCATCCTACCCGCTCCTCTTCTATCACTTTTGTGTGGTTCTGCTTGCAGCTGATTATGTATTGGTGTTAGGATGGCTAATGCAAAATTCATGTTGTCATTGCAAGGTCACAAGTACTTAAGGAACTTTTCTATCACATCATGTTGGCAACATCCCACAACTGAAAAGATGGAAGTGTATGAAGCTTGATGAGTTTCATAGGGATCCATAGTGCCAGCCTCACTTCAAACCAGTGCATGATGGGAGAAGTTGAGGACATAACCATGTTGTGGCACTATTATGTAATGTGGATATTGGTCTCAAGGTTTAAGAAGGAGATTTGTAAAGGTGAAGCATCAGGAACATTTTTTGGGTAGATGACATAGGGGCCTTGACTGTAAGGTCTGAAATTTTGAGATTTCTTTTCTTTTTTTTACTTGCATTTCTAATCTGAAAAGTAACTAAAACAGTCAGTGATTTCTTCCAGTTATGCTGGGTATTTAACTCCTTCCTCCCCACTCTCCCTTAGGTCTGGAGGAGCTAAAGTATGATCAGATTAATAAGATCTCTTGCTGTTAAACACAGGGTATGGTTTGAAGTGGCTTCTGACGTCACAGGGTTTCTCATTTCAACTATCTCTGTCAGTGTCATGTGTTACTCATAAGGGTATCTTCTTATTCTTTCTGTCATCCATTGGCTTTTGTGACCTGAAATAAATATCTCTGAAGATGCTATTTTAGATACTCCATGTATCACACTCCTTTTAGTTTCCTTAACAATGTTATAGAAATTGAATCGTTAAAAAAGGTGGGGGGAGGGGGAGAAGGAAGGGAGCTATTCAGTGGAACATCAGCTTTTGAGTCAAAGATCAATATATTATATCCTATGGTTATATTTTATCTTCAATAACCTATATTAAACTTTTTCAGTTGCTTCTTAAGAAAAAAAATATCTAGCATATAATTCACTGCTGGAGTTTGTTCTTTAATTTAATTAAACTTTACTGTTGCATTTCCTGCCCTCCGTCCTCTCTCTCATTCAATATACTTCCCATTACCCTTTTCATTGAAATTACTTCCATCTTTTGTCAGAAACTCTCCCAACACTTCTTCAAAGGTAGAAAAATAAAAGATTTTTATCAGCTATTTTAAAATGTTTTCTGTGTTGCATTCATTGTATTGAGAGCCCCAGCAGTGACTGCAAACCAAAAAGCCCAGTAATGGTTATTATTGCCTATAGAGGACTGAGTCTTGACAGGGAATCTGAGTAATGCCCTCACAATACCAAGCACTGATACTTTATTCCTTTTGTGTTTTATACAGATCTCACCCTACCACTGCATTCAAAAGAGATTCTCTGAAAAGGTGTCCTATTTATGAAGAAATGGATAGCTTTTACTTGAGAGGTTTTTTTTTTTTTTTCTTGCCTTTTCCAACTTTTAATTGCAGGTGAAGTAAAAGCACTGTAAGTTGAATCCGATTTGCATGAAATGGCACAGGCATGCTGGTCATGGTAGCAACTGGGGTTTCTCTATTAACATGAGCAGCTACAGTGTTGAATCTTTATTGAGGTATTCATGGAAAAAAATACAAGAGCCCTCCAGTGGCCAAAATAATACCATAAAACTTGGTGGTGCTTAACCAAAGCCTGCTTAAGCTCTTGATAAACTTGCGGCACTTAAGCAGGCTGTGTGCTGTGACCTAAGTTTATCATACTGCTTCCCTTAACTTTCCTTCATATCTTTTGCTTTCTTTTTTATTTTTTTGTTTACCTACTCTTCTCATCTTTTACTTAGCTTGATGCCTTTTTATAGAGTAATTCTTATTTTCATTAGGTTTGTATTGTTCTTGCTGCATTAGGGCTGCAGTTCCCGTATCAGGACTCTCACTACTCCTGTAATTTGAATTCTATAGGTATGTCATACCTTATTTTACTGATATCAGAACTACGCATTACATGGATTGTATTGTAATGTTAGCTTTTCTGTCTTAAATTAGAATAATACTCCTCTACTTCTGAAAAAGGTGATTTTAACTGTGGAACACAACTTATCTGTAGGAATTTGTCAGGTTATCTGAGTTTTGGCCTGTGATTTGTGACCAAGAGTGTGTCTTTCAGTTTTTTCTAGAAGAAAATACTGCTGGAAGTATTATGTATGTATGTATTAATATATATGTATGTGTTAATATATACTTAAATTACTAATGGGGAATGAGACCTGATGATAGAAAAAATGCCTTAAATTTCTGGAAAGGTTTGTATTGCAAAAGTAAAATATTTACAATGGGAACTTTCACAATGGCAAAAAGACAACTCTGTTCAATTGTGGATTATTGCCTGTATAGCAGCATGTAATGACAGTTTTTAGCTTGATAAAAATTGATTATGTACATGTATCTAATTTATGGTAAACTGAAAAAGACTCCACTGATGTTTGACTTTGCATTATGGCTGGCTCAGATAGTGGAGGAAAGTGGAGGATAGTGGAGGAAATTATCATTCTCTTACCCTTTCCTGCAGTGAAAGTGCACAGCAAGCAGGCAATACGGTCTCTTTAAATGTCCAGAAGGTATCTGTGTTCTGAATAAGTTTTTAGTGTGTGGCCAACATGGAATTCTACCTTTCCTACATAGCTGCTGAAAGTCATTTCAAACCAAAACAGAAGCCACCTGTATCTTTGTCATTTAGGTAAAATATTTGACTTCTATAAAGCACACACAGGCACTTGATAAGAATATTGCTCAATATAAAGAGCTTTCCCTACAGTCCTTTACTGGAGGGAACTGTTATGTAGCTGTTCTTTGCCTTTCAGCCATTCTCCATATGTAATATCTCCAGGAAAGCAATTGCATTCTTTGTTTAGCGTATTTCACTCATTGCGAGACACTCACATTGTTCTCTATAAATAAATCAATCGGGTAGAAAAGCTTTTGATTTAGTGACAAGTTTGTAAGATCATAGTGAATGTGTTAAATACAGTAAGAATCACAGGTGACCTATTTGGGAACACTATGCCTTGTTCAACACATTATAATCAAAGTTAACTTAAAAAGTGGCTAGATGCATTCATGTGTCTACTACAAGAAGCAGGTGAGTTGCAAAATGCTGTAAGTTTTGAGAACGTACAAAACCGTTCATACATTATTATTATTATCTAATTGTCTTGTTCTTTGTTTTTACTCAATCACCAAAACTGATTGTAAGGCTTTAGCAGACTTTTGTCCTGATTTGTTGTGTCTGTTTTCACTAGTCAAATGATAAACCTTTTTTCCATCTTGTTTTTAATGCTCTTTGAAAGATGGGATTTGTTAGTTGAGAGCTGGGTTTCACAAATCTTGCTGTCTGCTGCCGTAGCTATTATACTGCTGATGTTTTGGTTTAAGGTTTCTTTTTTTAAAAAAAAGAGCCTTTGCTTTTGCTCTGTTTTCCCCTGAACTGCCACTGTAGACATTTATATCAGTCCTTTCCTGCTTGTTTTCTTTACGAATAACTGTTCACCTAAAAACTTGAATCTTATTCCTGTCAGATATGACTTTGCTTCCCTAATCCTACTTATGAAGGTATCTGTGTTACAGTAGTCACAATATGTTGAAATCCTCACCAGTATCAAAGTGGTATTCTTGTAAAACGTTTCTGATAGCTTTTATATATCAAGACAATTCAAAATAACTTATGGCAATTATGCCCTCTTCTATGTTTCAGTCTGGGCAAAAAAGATCTTGTAAAAAATTTTGCTGGTAAAAGAGGTCTATAAAATATTTTAAATCTTCACCTATAGCAGATAAATGTACAGAAAGAGAGACATCCAGTGCTAGTCCTTAGCAATTAATATACTTGTAGAATGTAAGAGAACAATTGCTAATCGTCCAGACTGCTTTTCACTTAAGTTTCACCCTGTACTAATGCAGAAGAGTCTGTATGAGTTACAGAAACGTGGACTTACAGCTTTGGAACAGATTGTGTCAGAGACTAATGCCAGATGTTCCAGAGTAAAACATAAATCCTACAAAATGTTTGTTTTCTCCAAAATCCTAATAGTTGTTTCAGTAATGTTGAGATAAAATTACCTTGCAAAACTTACACGTGGTACATCTATTGATGTAATAACATGACAAGACTGTTAACACTTTACATTATAATGTAAAATTGATTGAGCTGGGCATATAATTACTTTGGAGTATCTCTAGGAGTTGGAAGCGGAAGTCTTGGAGAATGTTAACAGCAGCATTGTAATTGACATGGACATGGAAAAGAATGCAAAAGTGTTGCCCTTTATTTTAATTTCTTCATGGAAGCTACTGAAACTTTTTCTGCCATGACTGTAATTATCTCTTTGGCTGACTTTTATTTTCTGTTCTACAGTAATCAGCTGAAGTAATTGTTTAAATTGTGACAATTACTGTAGAATACTGTGGCATTCTTCTTCAGCTATATAATTGTGAAACCCTGTAAGCGCCAGATGTTCCCTATGATCAGTGTGCCCGTCCTGTGTTTTCCACAACCTATTGATATCCAAAAGGAATTCCACTAGCAGAAAGTTGTGCCAATTAATGTTTTTTGGACTTTTTTCCCCAAAACCATGTTTTGAACTTAAAAAATATTTTGAACCTCACTAATTTCTATGTTTTCCCTTATGTTTTTCCCCAATGTTTTCCCTACAAGACCTGTGTGCTGAATAGTGATGTCTTGTTCAGATTTCGTGTTGTTATTTATAGCCTTGTTTGAAAGTCTTTCATGTTTTTTGTCATCCCAAATGTGTTAAAAAAATATTACTATTGTATTGCATTTAACTTCTGTGTCTCTGCATAACGTGAAAATCAACAGAAAAGCAGGGGATTCCCCGGGCTCTCTAACTGCATTTGAATTTAATTTGCCCCTTATATCCTCTTTGTCTTCTCTATACAAATTGCAAGCCTTTTGGAACAGATTCTCCTACATACTTTGTTTGCAATGTGCCTTACACTGCTTTCAAATGACCCTTAGACTTTTCAGTAATAAACAAGATTTATAATAACATTAATTTAAAGATAACCTGGAGACACAAAAGCCCTAATTATGCAAGCGGGGTGGTGGGCAGTTGAAAACCTATTATTTATTTATTTTTAAACCCATAGAATTTCTGTGTAAAACAAAAGTGGCATTAGTTTCAGAGAAGAATTTTCAATTGTACATGATTTTCAGGATTTGTTATTAAAGAATTAGAAAGATAAAGTTAGACAAATAGTAATTGTGAAGTTCACAGTATCACAGTATCACAGTAGGTTAGAGATTGGAAGGGACCTCAAAAGATCATCTAGTCCAATCCCCCTGCCGGAGCAGGAACACCTAGATAAGGTTACACAGGAACGTGTCCAGGCGGGTTTTGAATGTCTCCAAAGAAGGAGATTCCACAACCTCCCTGGGCAGCCTGTTCCAGTGTTCCGTCACCCTCACTGAGAAGAAGTTTCTTCTCAGGTTTAAGTGGAACCTCTTGTGCTCCAATTTGTACCCATTACCCCTTGTCCTTTCATTGTTTGCCACTGAGAAGAGCCTGGCTCCATCCTCGTGACACTCCCCCTTTATATATTTATATACACTAATAAGGTCACCCCTCAATCTCCTCTTCTCCAAACTATAGAGACCCAGCTCCCTCAGTCTTTCCTCATAAGGGAGATGCTCCACTCCCTTAATCATCTTAGTTGCCCTGCGCTGGACTCTCTCCAGCAGGTCCCTGTCCTTCTTAAACTGAGGGGCCCAGAACTGGACACAATATTCCAGATGAGGTCTCACCAGGGCAGAGTAGAGGGGAAGGAGGACCTCTCTCGACCTACTAACCACCCCCCTTCTAATACAACCCAAGTTGTAATATTTTCTCTGATATCTCTTGGCAATGTCACATCAGTTCAGCTGAAAAGGTATCCAACACATCTTGTGAGGTAGCTAAAGTAAATGAAGTTTATATTCTTGGGACACATAACAAGAAGAAGGACGTCACTGAAAAAATCCTGGTCTTTCAGTAACCTGTGAAAACTGAACCAACAGTTATGTCTTATGAAAAGCCTGTTCAGATGACAGCACTCTGTAGAATTTTGATCAAATCCACATCTCTTGTTTGTTTTCTACCTGTATCTTACATTTTATGTAATACAAACTAAGACAGCTTTATGAAACAAATCTGCCTTGTGCATCTTGATAAATGGATGCCTTTAGCGTGTTTAAATTCATTACTCATGCATGCATTTTGGTGAGGGTTTGTTTTGTGTAAGGTCATATTTGAGTTTATTGGTGTTAATTCTGTATTCATGAAACTAATAATTTTATACTTCTCTTTCATATTACCCTACATTGCATCTCTTTGCTTGAAATTTCATATCTGTTATTCTTAAAGTCAATTTTATTGATTCTTTGGATCTATTCTTCCATTGCATTTTTACTAGGTGCATAAAGAGAGGGCAACTAATCTTAATATCTTGCATTCACAGCTCTGTTTAGCATGAAATTGGTAACTGATATATTAATTATAATGATCTGTTAAATATACTTTACCTACATGTTAATTATACCAGACCATTCTCATTTATTTTTCTGGGTAGGCTATTAATTCAACCCAGATGGTACAGTTTTTTCAGACTGTAACGCACAGTGTTAACGGAATAAATCATGTTGCCAAGATACAGGAGCAAAAACGTTATCACATTTGAATAGGTTTTAAAATGATATAACCATGAAAGTAACTTACCCTATAATCAGGGAAGAAGCTTAGTTAGAGTAGGGTCAGTAACCCAGGCCTGCTTTGTAAGACAGGAAGCATTACTTGGAAGTACATGTGTTCCAGAATATCAGACATTTTGAGAAAATACCTTTTTTTTCCTTGCCTAAATTGAGCAACCTAAGATACATGATGTAAGCTAATTGTCTCATTTTACTTGAGAAAATATTGACTACTGTTAAAAACCTTGACACCCTTCAGCAGAAGAAATTAGAATGCCATGTTTAATGTTTGCAATCCTGTTTAAAGGAATCTGCACTAACTGTAAATAATATGTAAAAATTCTTTCTTCCTCACCTTTAGTTAAACCAGATACCGATACAGGTTCCTTCATCTTCCACCTTTCCCTTGTTAGTGTGCTCAATATGCAGTTCTCTGCTGGCTGTAAAGAGTAGGATTTTACTTTGATGTGAAACACATTTTAGATGACACATTACTTCCTGAATACCTCATTTTTAAAATCAGTCTCCCATCCTACACATTCACAAATGCCTCCACCATGTTTACTTGCACATTATCTTGTGATTTTGTTTTTTACTCTCACTGAACATGTTCTAGAGACATAAACTGGATTATATTTGGTATTTCAAAGCCCACTGCTTCATCTAGATGAATGAATAATTTACAAAATCAGATGCCAGCTTTAGCTTCTTTCTTACCTTGTAGAATAGATGGGTTTTAAATGATGGACATGGAGTTTTGCATTACAAAAGCTTGGGTAACCTAGTTAGACTGAACGTGCACTCTAAGTATAGAGAAACAGACTTTTCTCATTTTCTTCCTCTTTTATAAGAAATGAATCGAATAATAATGCTTGGCAGGTTATTATCTGTTCATACCCACAAAAAAAATTATGATCTTGAGAAAAACTGAGACTTGCTTATCGAAATCTTCTTGAAATCTAGTTGTATTTTCCAAAGCACTCTGTCAGCATGGTGGAATAAAACAGAATGTTTTTTCAATTTTTTCAGAAATAGTCACTGTAAAAGGCTTTACTTTTGGGGGGAATTTACGCGAGGGAATTAAGTGCTAACAATTATTGATGACCCTTCCTAGGAATTACTGGTTTCATGATTCACTAGCTGGAGACCTTAACTCAACAGTCAAAAATAAGTAAGGTCTAAAGTACTACTAAAGTACTTCTAATTCGCTGATCATTTCAAATAATCAGATTTACGCATTTTGGAAGCAGAATAGTAAACCTTGGCTATGCTTTCAGATACAGCTGTGGATGAATCATACCTTTTTACTACCATGAAAATGGATCATAGCATGAACCCTGAGTCTAGACTTTATAATCAGCTACCATATTGCTTTACTTGTACTTATTTTTTTTTTAAATTTAGTATTACAAAGGGTACCTTTTAAACTCTGAATCACAGTTACCAACCATGAGAGATGGGACTATTTGCTAATTGCCGTTAAGCATGCTGTTAATTGCTTTGCTTGTTGTGAGTCTAGATTATGACAGTTTGTCTCTTGAAATGATCTGTTTTATTAAAGGCAGGTAAAAGGAGATACTTGAGTCCTACTCTTAAGGATTTAAATGAATAGAAAAAGTAGTCCCAGGTTATTTTGTAGACTTGAGAGAACTGTAAGAGTAATTTTCAGAATCTTTTTACCACTTCTGCTGTCTGGACAAAATGGGATGAAATTACCAAAACATAACATATACTGAGTACAATTTGGTCTCCCAGTCTCTATATTTAAGCCATTGAGAGAAACAACTGAAAAATTTCATATGTGCTGGATTTGTAGAGCTACCACAGGAACACTATGAACCCACAGCAGGAGTTAGCATAATATACAATCCTCTTAATACCCCCACACAGCTTATTGGGCCAAATTCTACTTTCCTTCATATAGAACAGCTGTGGGAAGACCTATGGGCTGAAATGGGCCTAGTGCTGGCCCTTGATTTGAAATAAATGTGCCTAAAAGGAGAATGAAACAACAGCAACAAAACCAAAGTATAACCTAAAACATATGAATTACAACTAGGAAACATTTCTAAACTAGCTATCAATAAGAACTACAAAATCACTACACCGTTATGAGTAGCTTTTAGCTAGGGAATGTAAAATCTTAAATGGCGCAGATAACGTCAATCTGAATTACCGTTTCCACAATGACACAGATGTTAGAATAAGGAAGCATAAATGGAAAATAAAGAGAAACAAATTCAGAACAGATGTCAGGAAGCATTTTTTTCATGCCAAGAAGCACAAACGTGTGGAATGGCCTACCAGGCAAGGTTGTTAAGGCAAAAGCACAGGGGACATTCAAGAAGTGATCAGATGGCATCATAGGGGAATTGAGTAGTAAAATGGAAATTAGCATGCATAAGGGAAATGGTTTTAATTTAATCCCAAACAATGTCCATGTTCTTATGTTGTTAATACTTGCATGTTGCATATTTACCTTGGATAAACAGACAAAATTCCTACATAAAAAAAAAAAAAAAAAGAAAAAGGCACAAGATAGTCTCTTTCCAATAATAAAATCAAAACAAATTTGGCATCTTTCCTGTAACATCTTTAAAAATTGCATATACAACAAAAATTTTTTTGAGATACATGTTCTCTCTGTGTTCCATACTGGTCATATGTAGATGTTATCTATGAAGTTGTATGTGAACTTATGAATAACTTTAGAATATATTTCTCAGGAATGGAATCTTGATATTGTCACTTTCTTTTTAAGATGTTTACTTCCCTGAGCAATATTTTCACACAGTATACAGGTGGAAAAGATTACGTAGCTCATCTTATCTTTTTGGAAGAAGCAGATGTATAATGCTCAAAGTCCCTGTCCCACACCACCTATTCATATAATTTGGTGTTTTGCCTGCTCCATTAATTTCAGTGGGGTTCTTCATGTGCATAGTTACATGTACAGTTGTTTGCAGGATAAGGTTCAAAGGCTTCATGTGACTCTTGTGGGGCAGGCAGGTATCCCTCAAAATGAGGAATCATGGTTATCTGCTATAGACTTTGTATTTCAGTGTAGAGAACTTTGAGCTTCAAGTGGAGGAAGATACAGAAACTAGAGATCCCAAAAGCCAGATGCAGCTTCTGAATGTGGGAATCGGTATTTTTCATCATCACTCCTTGCTGGGTTGAGTCCAAAGGCAAAAAAAAAAAAAAAAGAAAAAAAGAAAAAAAAGCCATGTTTTTATGGACCCCTTTTGTTACCTTAATGAGTGCTGACTGTAGTTCTGGAAGTTCTTGTAATAGCATTGTTTGCAGCTTCTAGCATCAGCAGAATAAGCAAAATGCTTAATTTTATTATTACTCTCTTCATTTCTCTTCTGCTTCCCTGATGTTCTTACTGTGTGTGTTGTCGCACTTGCTGTATAGCCACTGCACCAGGAGAATTGTTGAGGGCTGTATAGGAACACTAATAGAAGTACTGGCATCTCTAGGCACTTGGAACTAAAAACATATCAGGATTTGTTCCTTTCACACTAAATGCAAACTTGGCTTAGAAGTTAGTTTCTTGGATATAGAAGTTTGGCTCCTCTGCATAATAATTTCATTACAATTCCATGTAAATTTGTTTATTTTTCCTCTCAACAGTGTAGTAAGTTCAAGTGTAGGAAAATACAGAAACTAGAGATCCCAGAAGCCTCAAATAACTTTTGGGCTAAATACTCAAATCTGAACGTAGTAAATGGTGACAAAAAAATAAAGGGAGGTATTTCATAGGTTTCAGAGGACCACATCCTCACTGTGTAAATCCTCACAAGACTATCGAAAACAATGGCAATTGAAGTACGTGGCATTCTGTTGCTTTCCTGCTGCCTAGGTTGTGTCTTATTGTCTGTTGCAACATTATTGTTTGTGTTATCAGGATTTTAATTTTGCAGACATAGAAATGTATTGGAACCCCCCTGGTGGAGAATTTACCTTCCACTTTATCTTAGCTTCTAGTCTCATAAGTCCCTGACTTTTAAAAGTAAATGAATCAATTAAACATCAATTTTATGTACCATTTACTTTAAGCTGTTCTTAGATAATATTAGATCAATATACATTTAAAATTCCTAATGTTGAAACAAATTATCACCTTGTCATTTAGGTGTAGACACATAAAACTAAACAATACCACGTTAACTATGTGTTGTAGGCTAAAAATGCTGTCTAGGCTTATTTTGTCGTTTAATATGCTTTTGACATAAAACTAGTTCACTCAGTCACATACTGAGAAATTCAATAGCAGAATGGACTTAGTGCTTTGCTAAAATCATATGTAAATCTCAGTCATATACTGTGAGAAGATTAAGAACTCCATAGAAAAAGGAAGTAGGAAAATAAAGTGATAGAGCCATGAGTTACTTCTGAAGGTTCTGGAATTTTAATCATAACCTCATGTTGATATTCCTATTTCCATAATGCTTGGCAGCCAGTTGCTGTTTTAAAATGGTATTTCTACTTTGTTGTCAGTGTCTGAAACTGAAATACAATGATCCGTAGCACCATTTTCTTAATTATGTTACTATCAGTTAATTAACACTTGCACAATACATACCAGGCACAAATTAGAAGAAAATGAAGACATGTCCCATGTCAAGGGGAATAGGCTGTGATTTTACAAATGAAGAGGTCTAATGGAGTTCAGCATTGGATCCTTGACTTTCAATGAGAACTTGATACCTGCTTTTACCAGCACACTTTGAAAATCTGCATGAGGGGGCCAGTCCCGTGGCACTGCTCAGAATACTGAACAGGACATCTAGTCTCCCTGGCTCAAAAGACTGCTCTGCATGTAATTGGTAGGGATTTTACAAAGCTAAACCACAAGGCTATATACATCAGAAATGAGATAAACTTACTAAAAATATTGAATGCAATGATCAACATACACCAAATTCTTTCATATAGTTTTGTTGTGCCATCAGGTGCAAAAAAACCTTTATTTCAGATTTTTGTAAAGTTTTACACAAGATTTTCTGTTAATTAATTGTTGCACAAAAAAAAACCCCTTATTGATTCTTTATTTCCCTTCTGCAAAGACTCAAAGTGGCAACGTTAAAACCTGTAAAATAACTCATTGTTCAAGATGGAAAAGTCTATTATTTTTGAGACAATGAGGACAATAGGCTAAACTTTTCTGAGCTGCAGCTTGCTAAAGACACATCCAAGGATGATTTCAATGTACATTTGAGAAATGGTATGTGTTTCCTATTCAATATACTCCTATTCATATACACCTATTCAAAACTGTCTAGCTGGCATGTTAGGGGCAACCTCATTTTTATTTGTTTAAAAGTACTCTCAATCGTATGCCAGTTCTATTTCCATGATTTCGATCACAAAAGAATATGTTCTTATATGAGTAGCTTCATATTTTAAATAATGAAATATAATTCCATCAGTGCTGTATTCTCTTGTTATTTATTACTGTGCTAAGTTATCTACAGCTGAAGACATCCAGTTTATAATGAGATATCTGATGATTTATTTTTCAAAAAATATTAGCTTTATTATTTATTAATTCTAGCAGTATTCCTCCGTGTATACTCCATAAATATTAACATATCTGATGTCTTGTAAAGATACTTTTATTGTATATATAACATTGTGCCTGATGTATGGGAAAGATTTGACACCTCATTTTTATGTAGTTGATATTCTATAGCTTATAGTTTCAAGAATCTCAATTAATTAAGAAGTTGTGTAAAAAAAAAATAGTGCTATTGTAAGGATATTTGTAGACTTGAATTTGGACTAAGCACATTGTTTAGCCATGAACATTGTCAGAGGCAGTAAAGTGGAAGTGTGTTCTGTTCATTTGTGGAAGACTATCTTACAAAGTTCCTTTTAAATTATTGTATTTCTCAACAGATACCCTTACAGAAGATTGAGGCCTATGTGAGGGTAATGTGACATATCCTCACAGGAGATCTCAAGTTTTTCTCTTAATATTTATGCTGAACATTATTCTAAGTAATACCAAAACAGCACCACTGTCTACATTTACTGTTAAAAATAAGCCAGATAACTCATCATGATGCTGTATGAATACAGCTGTTGTCTGAAACCCACAAAGACCATCTGGAATTTGAGGTTTACTGAGATTATTGTTCAAGGCTGGTTTATCTCAAAATGCCAAATCCTTTTTGTTTGTGCTGACATAGTCTTTTGTAGAGTCTGATGTAGTGAAATTTCCTTTAAGCTTGTTATGTATTTGGTCTGATTAAGAACATGACAATCACTTTTGTTTTGATATGTATGATTAAATGCAGTGCTGCCTCTGTGAGTGCCTACAGGTTCATTGTCATTTCTTCCAGGTTTTCTTTTCAGATGGAAGAACTCTTCTATTATAAACATTTGTAAATGCATCATATTAACTCAGATCATGAAGACTTAGAAAAACTAGATGTTTTTAATTATAGGTAAGCCTGAAACATTGAAAGGGGCATTGTAGTGATTTGTCAAATGCAAATTGAAATAGAATTAAACATGACATAAATAATTTGTAATAAGTTGATCTTTTCTTTGTGTCTGTCAACAAACACCTTGTTTTTCCAAATAGCTTGATACAGGTAAGCTAGCTAAATGATTGTATTCTGCAGGCAGGAGAAGGCGAAGTTCCTAGTTACAAATGGTTGACTATGCACAGGTGAAAAGCCCCAGCTGATAACTTGATAGCAAGAGAACAACAGGAAAAAGGAGTAGCCTCATGGCTGCAGCTGAAGCACATTATGTCGTATATTCTGCAAGGCTTTTCTTTATTTACTTTTCTAGGGAATGTAAAGGGACTAGTAGCACTTTGGTTAGCTCTGCTTTTTATTTATATGCAATATAGTAGTTCCAGATGTGTCTGAAGCCAGTGTGAAATTCGTGGATTCAAGAAGGCTTACTGGAAAACCTTAGCCGTGAACAGAATAAAAAAGTCTAAGGCACTTTCATTGCATTTGTAGATTTATGCCAGGATGTTTGGTGTTGATTGTGGTTTTTCTTATCATATCTTTTCTGCTTTCATTAGAGAACAGGCTGTGACTTTGGTTTTTAGCCAGTACTTTTTGGCAGGACTGATACCGTACAGAGGGTACAGCCATTACGCACATCTATGCACAGGGTAGGAAGGGACCCTGACATTTGTATGCCAGATTGGAAAAAATGTGCTGAATTTGCTTGCTACAGTTGATATTAGCTGAACAAAGCTAAATGTATTCTTTGCATCTCAACATATTGTGGCATCAGGATCCCAGTGTTTCTCTATTGTTACCTGTAGGTGGTTACCTTAAAAAATTACTATTGTTTTATGGTACATAATATGAGGGAGGCATTTAGCAGTTCCTTAAAAATGTGGAACTGCAAATAGTTAGGATTTGTTATGTATTTGTTACTACAAAAGAGAAAAGAATCTAAGCAGCATACACACATAAGTGTACATAAACATATTTACATATAGTCCATACAAGTTACTGAACTAGGCAACCGTTGCATACTTTAGATGACAATTTAAAACATGAAGCTCAAGTTGTGATACTGTAATCATTGAAGGAATGCTATGCAACCTTGAGATGTGCTGCCTGGAATGGAGCAGCTTATTACTAATACAAGACAGAATCCAGACATTAAAATCAAGCAAAGAAACCTGTGTGTTTCCAAAGCATTATTGAGATGCCAATCAGAGTGCTGCGTGTGTGTCTGGAATTCTAAATCATTTTCCAGTTGTGTTTATTTCCAAATCCTTGGTATAAAATATCTACAGATAAACTTTTGGGCTCTCCAGAAGCTTGTCTGTATTTTCTGCTGCTCATGTATTTCTGAAATCTATTGTCAGTCATTTGGCAAAGAGCCCATGTAAAATAACTGCTAGTTCAGTAGCATTCCAGACTGTCAACTTCATTTTACTTCTTTTCTGGGAGGAAAAGCACTCTTGCAAGTTTGTTTGTTTGATTTTTTCTTTTCTGAAGGCAGCAGACTACAAAATCTTTTTCCTGCCACATATTAATTTCTTGAAGGCCTGTGGACAGGGTTAAAGCCACTGCTGCAGAGACTCAAAGCTAACCCTAAGCAGGGAGTGTGGCATTTCCTTTTGTGAAAGAAAATTAAAAATTGAAAGCTACTTTGACCATGATGCAGCTCCCCATTGGCGTTTTTATTTGCTAACAGAACTTCATTTCAGTGCAGCTTACACCAGCCTGAAGAGTCTGATGCAAAGCTCCTTAGTGCTGTAATTTTTATTTGTACAGGTTTTGTGCTTCTGAGTTAAACTGGAATTTTCTGTAGATACTCTGCCCATTAGTACCTCAGGAAAAACAGCCAGATCAATGAAACTGTTATGTGCAAGAGTTTGGCTGAAAAGAGGAAAGCAGGTTAAAGATGAATCGCACTGAAGATGTTTTTTCCCAGATCGGAAAAAAAAAAAAAAAAGGATTGGGTTTATTCATTTTAAAACTAAGAAAGCTGTAACAAAGCATAATATGAAATTTGAAAGTATTCTATATGTTATAATAATGAAAACAAATTCTGGTATGTTATATAGTGAATACATCTGTATGTATATGTTTCTCATATGTTATGAGAGGCTTTTTTATAGTAGTTTTGTAAAGTCTTTGTCAAATACTGTGTCCTTGGTTCATTTTTTCCTTGGATCTGGCATTGCATGATGTTAAAAAAATATGGTAGTTGAATGACAGTGGTGGTTCAGACTCTGAGATTTTTCACAGCTGCCTTTTATCTGTGCTTTCTCCTAACTAAGGTTATAGTTGGTGTCTTAAGTGACAAATAGGAAATTTCCCAACAAAATGGTACTAATACATGAAATGAATGAGTTACTTTAAAATGTGTTTTGCTTACCTTCAAATGCCATTGCAGTCTAGCAATGATAAGTGCCTGATTATTTTGCTTATACAGCGTTTTTCTGAGGTGAGGAACAATAGACCAGTATAATTATGTGGGTCTCAGATAGAATTGTGGCAGGAAATACAAGTATAATTTAAATATCCAGTAGATATTTGTTAACTGTGATATTGTTGAGTACAAAATAAGCTTGATGAATGTGCATCTATCTAGCCTTTTTAAGAACTGTGAATCAAAGAATCAAACATTCACATTTTGTACAAAGTATTAGGCTGTAGCCATATCAATATCACTATAATTACATTTCTAATCTTTCTTCTGAGTATCTCAGCTTTCCTTGGTGTCTGGCATCAAACTTCTAAAAAGGAGATTATTAATATCCACATTCAAGTTTGAGAACTTTCACCTGAACTTCTCTGTGCATTATCTGATAGAATAAATAGTCTGAAAAGAGAATGTTAGCTCTTTTCATATTTGAAGTATAAGAGTAAAATATGATATAAAAAATTAAAATTGCCATATCCAGGGTGAATTTATGATCACTTACAATACAAATTAGAACAGACTTACTGGGTTCTATTTGGCAGAAAATGGTAACATTAGGCAAGAAGGCAGATATCATGTCTAAATATGGGCAGGGATAAATCTAGCCAAAAAACCAGTCATGGATGCAGATGTCCCTGCTGAAGTTCTTGCACCTGGGCTGTTTGGTTTCCAAACTGACCTCATGACTGGCCACAATGGCTGCCTTCTCTTCAAGTGCCAAAAGAGGAAGAGGCTTAAGTGGGTCCATATGGCACAAAACAATCGACAGCAAAGATACGTTGCCAACTTGGTATTGCAACTACAGTTTGTATTTCAATGTGCTGTGGAATTGGTTCACTATTCACAGAAGAGTAAGTACTGCCAGGAGCTGCTTAATCTATGAATTTATCTAATTATGTCCTAAAAACACCAGAGAACTGCAGTATGATTTCAGATGTTGTGAGATGAAGCCAAAGTCAATTTAACCTGAACTGTGTAAATTCCAATTTACATCCAGATTCAAGAAGTTGAGCTTCTGTTGTGGTTTAACCCAGGTTAACCCACGTGGTTAACGTGGTTAAACACAGGACAGCTTCCCTTATCTATAGCGGGGGGAAAATGTCCTATACTGTGTCCTCTGGATATGAAGCAGAATATCTCATCAGTGACTTCCAGGATTTAAACAAAGATGACAAAGAATTACAGATAGGTTATTGAACATGGGTGGTTGTGACCTTGAACGACTTCTTGTTTTTCTTTCTCACCTTGGACTTCATAATGAAATTTATTTTAAAGCCGTGATACACATATGAGAAGAGTGAAAAAGCTTTGATATAATTGCTATGAAGCTAAAAAATTAAATTATATTACTGTAAAATGCTTGTAATAGCCTAAGCAATAACTTGGCTGAGTTTGAGTGCAATAGCTCTGTTTGTTCAGTAGTTGTTCATTATGTAGTTTTATTGGTTATTTTTGCCTTTTATCGTCAGTTAATAGAGGGTACTTAACTATTTATGAGTCTCTCCAAGGGAGAAGCTTGCTATTTCCTGGATGGAATTATAGGTGAGAGGAGTGTAATGGTATCGTGTAGTGACACCTGTGTGTATTTGTTCTGTTGTGATATCTAGAAAAATATCTACGTATGTGAGTTGTTCTTTCCACCTGAGGACAGCCCCATGTTTGGGTAGGACATTGCCTTCTGACTGTGGTATGCTTATTGACTAACAGTAGTTATGAACCAAACACATATTTGCATTTGATAACCCAAGTAGACACCTGTCCCTAAGATTATATTTAAACCAGATCTCTTTAGGGTGAAAGAAAAAGAAGAAATCTGTGGACATACTGGTTCTACTTGAAAATTCTGTGGTAGAATGTGAAGTATTAGTGGATAATACATTATTGTTTGACGTTGACAGTCATTAAAAATACATAGCAGAGGATATGAAGACAGTCTTCCATCAGATTCTATTGAGCTCAGAGTTGAGCCTAAGAAATGGCATTAATTAAAACAAAAAATAATTGCTTTAGTTAATGGATATTCAGTGATTTTTTTTTTTTTTTAATGTAGAAAACTATCCCCACTCCGCTTTTCCAGAGGATGTCTCACTACTACTTAGTTGCATTGCCCCTTCTTATTTCCTGCCTGCGACTACCATCAGGTCACGTTCAAATTTGTCATAGATATTTTAGCTTTTTCATCTTTACACAGAAAAAGTAGCTTCCAAAGGGCTATGCTTCCAAACCATAAGCATATATAGCCTTGCACAGTCAACCTTTTACAAGGCTGCTGCAAAGAACAGATTTTTAAATAATCTTATCACAAAGGCCACGCGGTTACGTAGATGACTTATTTATCAGGAACGGAAAACCTGGACTAACAGGATTTTTACAAGTTCAGTAACGTTCGTCCTGCCATCAAATTCTCTCTGAAATGCCTCTATAGCTACAGTGCTCTCCTAAGCACTATGTAAAACCTTAAAAAAAAATAAAAAAAAAATCCAATAGCCTACAAGCTACAGTATAGAGAAGCAATCTCTGTAAAAAGAGCAGTCAATCCAAACACACCAAACTGTTTTTAATAAATAACCAAGTCAACAGACATCACTGCAAGTGCCACAAACAGAGTGCTTATACCTTCCTTATTAATGTTAAGACTTTTATTCAGCAAAGCTATTCACTTAGGAAAACAAAATATAGTTTTGAAAGGCCAGGTATGTTCCTAAAGGAATTGCTTCAATCCAGGAAGAAATGCTAGCTATTATATACATCTCATTGTAACATACAGTTTAGGATAAATTAAGGATTTTTATTTTTATAAAATTTATAATTGATAAAATATTATATTAGCAAGACTTGACCTTGAAAGAGACTGTCTGTAATATTCTCATTTAGTCATTAGAACCAGGCACATTCTTGGTAAAGTCATAATGAAAAATAAATTCCCTGCAGTCTAAAATTTACAAACTAAATGGTTCTAAAACCAGAACTGACAAAATCGTAAAGATGGTTAGTGCTTTTTACTATGCCTACAGTAAATAGCCTCTGCCAATACAAACCCATGAAAATCCCTGAAACATTATATACTTTTTCCATTGGGTAAAAATCCCCAATGATATTAAGCAATCACTACACACCTAAATGATTGTACACAGCTAATCAGATGTAGATAAAACTGTGGAATATCCCCTTCTTGCTGGAAAAATTCCTTGCAAACTGTGCACTTTTTCTCTGACCTTTAAGTTTTTGAGTAGTCACCAAACAAAATACTTGCGAAGGATGATGCTGAAAAGGAAAACTTAATATGAGTTAATAGCAACCCCCAGAAATGCAAAAATACTGGTTTAATAAGTAATCTCATCATGTTTCACAGATAGTAAACATGACTTTTCTTCCTTGTTATACTACAGAAAGCCACTTTATAACCTGTCCTGCAACCTCTTTTCCAAATAATACTTTCTATGCCACAAGTACCTTCTATATTTGACAGCTATTTTTTTTTAATCAGTAAGTATATAATTAAATCCGAAGTATTAAGTCTTCTGTCAACTAAAATATATTCTTCCTTATGGTCTGTAGCACTGTGGAAACATGGCAGACTGTCCTTTTCTATCCTCACTTGCAGCAGTGGAAGGAGATAGTGTTGCTGTTCCTCTCATCCGGAGTTCTCTAGTCAACACAAGGATGCCATGCTGAAGGGTAGATTCAGACTGTAGAAAGGCAGACAGTGTTCCAGACTGAATGCTTTGTTCTCAGGGGTAAATGAAAGTGGATCGCTGGAAAACAATCCATTCAGCAGTGCACAGCTGGTGTAGAACGGAGAGAGCAATTCTGTGTTGATTCAAGCAGCTTAAAGTGACCAAAGGAGAACAGTGTGAGCTGCAGGGATGTGACCTGGTGTTAGATTCCACTGAGAAGTATGTCATATTTGAGCCTCCTCTGAAGAGCAAATGTAAAAGCCATTCAACCTTGATGGCAAAATTTCTTAGCAGTTAAGCAGCAGCAACTTACAGCAAAGGCCCCATCATCATTTGGTGAAAATAGGAGTTACAATGAACAATATGGGATCTACACCAAATTCCACAATGAATATGCTGATCTTCTGAGAACTACCCCTACTTTCAAGAAGCATAGGAAGGTTGTGTGGTGGTATCTTCATCATATCTGTGAGCTTGCACGGAAGGGTTTTCTTTCTCTTTTTGTAGATTCAGCACAGTGTGAGATGAACAATGTTTCTTTTATCTGTGCTGGGTTTATCCATTTGTAGGGAGAGTCTGAGTGATACAAGTACTAGGTGAAGGTGGTTTATTCAGCTATCACTGCTGCCACAGGATTATAATCTCAAGTGAGTACAGTATAGCTCTTTTATGATTAGCAATGGAGAGTACAGTGGATAGCTCTTTTATGATTAGCAATGGAGAGTACAGTGGTTCTAGAAACTTTCTTATACTTTTATATTACAGTACTTGCCACACCTAAAATAGATTGTGAAACTAAATTTTTGGTTTTACTTATAACGGAACACTCTTGTATGCAAAATTGGTATGTCAGTTGCATATGAAGTTCATACAGCTATGACTTTCCTTTATAAGATTTTGATTATTGAAGTCTTTCAGATGACCCTTGCATATTGCTTATGAATTCAGCATCTGACTTAGGCTTTTTGTGATCCTCTAGGAAAGGATATTATCCTTATTGAAAACAAACCAAATTGTTTTATATTATGTGCTGCTCTTACTGTAAAAGCCCTTGAGCAAGCAAGAAAGGAGTATCTCAGCAACGGTCACTGTTTTCTGCATTAAGACCCATAAATATATGTAACAAAAATAGATATACTGGGTTAAATTACAAACTATGGGGTGGGCAACTTTATTTTTCCTGTCATGTAATTGCCATGAGTCAACTATGAGGACATCACAGCTTGGCAGAAAAATGCATCTTTCCAATTGATTTCACATGGTTTTGTACAGCTCCAGTAGCTAATATGGTTGCATATCTGAAGTTTGTCTATCCTGCATTACTGAAACAAGACTAAGACTCATAACACATCTCAGACTATTCCTCTGTGTATGTGTAGACTGCACCTCTGCATACAACATCAGCATTAAACCAAAAAGTTTCAGTCTGACAGCTACTTTTTCATGTATTCGTTACATGAAGTAGAATTTGATGTGAAAAAAGGCAGGTGCAGTAAAAAGAGAAACTTGAGCGTTGAGAAAATATTTACTTACATTTGTTTGTTAGAAGACAATGATGGTACTTAGAAGCCATAGATTACAATTTTTCTTTTGATAATTTTTCTCTTGTCTTAGAATGTCAAATAAAAGGCTATTTTGTGACATTTTCTTTAGTAATTTCAAAACATCTATTTGCCAGAACTTACTAACCTTGAAATATGTCTAGTGTAGTAAAGTATATAGACTACCCATAATATTATGCAAATTCTCATTGTGGTTAAAAAAGCCACTATTAAATGATCTCTGTTTCAAATTTGTTCAAATGACTGATCAGTGTCGATAAATGAGCAGTATTTATCAGATACTTCAGGGCACGTGAACTTAAAGAAAATATAGACATTGTAGTAATAGCATTTTTAGCATGGCTAAACACAGCAATTGTAGATCCTCACTTAACAGAAAAAAAAAATAAATCACTAGTGGCATGCCTGGGATAAAGACTGCTGACCACTTATCACTCATGACAGTGGCCTGCTGAGCAGTTAAAGGAGGCTGGAGGAGACTTTGTGTGGGGTTCCATGTATTTTGTACTGGTTTACCATCCCCCTCCTGTCTGAATGTGCCTGAAGGAGTGTACTGAACAGGGCACAAGAAGAAGCATAGTAGGTGCTCCCTGAGTGTGCTGATCAAATAGAGCTGACCCAGAGGATTACAACCAAAAAGAAGTATGAGATAAGGTTGAAACAAAAGAGAGGTCTGTCAAAATTTTAGGTGGATCAGGAATGCTTTGGAGCACTTGTAATGTTGAAATGGCAGTTGTGGAAGTTTGTAAGACAATTTCATTCTCCAGGACCTTGATTTTTGACTTTGGAAGTATCTGTTGGTTGTCCATGTTTAAAGATTGTCTATTTATAAATTGGGGAAATGGTAGCGCACCTTTTTTTTTTTCACAGCAGTAAGGGTTATGTGGTGATAATGAAAATCTCTGTTGGAGATTGTAAATGCAATAAGCTAGCACATGCTGGAGGGACGAACTGGTTAACAGAAGTCTTTCTCACAGGACCCAAGAACCTTTCCAGCTGGGACTGGTTTAGATGCTAAACACCTATGCAAATACCATGGAAAATTGTAGAGTTATAGAAGATAAAATTAAATGTGCCAATTGTTCTTAAAGTGCAGGAGTCCATACCAAAGTCTATCCACCCTTACTTATAGGTCAGAATTTTCAATAGCTTTATATGTCTTTTAGTCTTTTTGTTGACGACAGAGAGGCAGTGAAGGCTATAAAATATTTTGATAATGCACAGACATGATTTAAAGATTAAACAGCCTCATAGCAGGTTCTGTAAAGCTACTGTAGTCTTCAGTTCAACTATTTCTGCCACCAGTTTCCGAGCTTGTCCATTGTGTCTGTGGTAGTATGATACTGACCTTTCCTTGGCCCATCTGGTATGCTTTTCAAATGGATGTTGCTGCTAACAATGCCCCAGTTCAAGCTGATGCTGAAGTGCAATTTAGTCATTGTTCACCAATGATTAATCAAGAAGAGATTTCATAATGAAGTCAGCATTAAAATGTATGGGCATGTGGCAAATCAGATTGACTGGCAATATCTTAGAATATATAGCATCATATTGTTAGGTTTCTTTTGTGGTTTTCACTCTCCTGGGGACCAGAGTATAGATGGTGATATGCTGAGAGCCCTGTTTGTTTTACATCTTAAATGATTAGTGGAAGGTTAAACTTTCATGCTAACTGAAAAATGTAATGAAAATGCTAAATTCTAGGTTCCCTATCTAAATATTATTAACTTTTACATGATATATTTGGTTCTTTTGTTCTTGCTGACTCACATTCCATAACCTTTCTTTTGTTAATGAATTTTAATTCCCTGTTCAGTATCCCTAGACAAAAAGGCATAGCTATATAGTGGTAGAGGGAAGAAGAAATAGCCTAAAAAGAAAAAATAATGGAGAACTATTTTTAGATGCTTTCATTAAATATAAAAAAATATGCACAGCCACTAGCTGATTAGGAGATGAATTATATTAAAAATAGATGTAATTTTTGAATCACATAAATTTATAGGTAAAATTAGTTTGCACTAGGTAAATGTGTGCCTGTACACATGTGCATATAGCTTGTACTTCATGCTGCCCTGCATTAAGGACACAGGTCAAGCCCACTTAGTATGAATTGCTATATAAATTTATAAATTCCAGGATGGAGGGAAAAGACTAAACCAGTGGATATGTGGATTTTATATTCTTCCATTCCAAATGTTTTAGCTGAGGAGAAACCGAACATGAGCCGGCTTCAGTGTGCGCTCTGAAAGCCAACCATATCCTGACTGCATCAAAAGGAGCGTGACCAGGGTGTCGAAGGAGGTGATCCTGCCCCTTTACTCTGCTCTCATGAAACCTCACTTGGGGTACTGCGTGCAGATCTGGTGTCCTCAACAGAAGAAGGACATGGAGCTGTTGGAACAAGTCCAGAGGAGGGCCATGAGGATGATAAGGGACTGGAGCACATCCTGTATGAAGATAGGCTGAGAAAGTTGGGGCTGTTGAGCCTGGAGAAGAGAAGGCTGCGTGGAGACCTCATAGCAGCCTTCCAGTACCTGAAGGGGGCCTATAGTGTTGCTGGGGAGGGACTTTTCATTAGGGATTGTAGTGATAGGACAAGGGGTAATGGGTTTAAATTTAAACAGGGGAAATTTAGGTTAGATATAAGGAAGAAAATCTTTCCTATTAGGGTGATGAGGCACTGGAATGGGTCGCTCAGGGAGGCTGTGAATGTTCCATCCCTGGCAGTGTTCAAGTCCATGTTGGACAGAGCCTTGGGCAACATGGTCTAGGGTGAGGCATGCCTGCCCGTGGCTGGGGGGTTAGAACTAGATGCTCTGAAGGTCCTTTTCAACCCAAACCATTCTATGATTCTATGATTTATGTTTAAAGGTTCTCTCAGACTGGTTTGGTAAAAAATACTGCCACAGGGCTATTGCTCAAGCAAATGGGATGCAGTTTCCAGAGTATTGGGATCCCTGATAAACAACAGCAGCTCGCATTTCTAAGAGACTATCCACTTTTATTCTCCAAGAAGCAAACAGTTTGTGGTCATGTATATCTGATAATTCAGGGAAAGGAATCATACAGATACCTGGGAAGGGGAAAGTGAGAAGAAGCAGAAATGAGAAAAGGGAATGATGCTATGCTGCGTAAGGAAGGGAAATACTGTCCTAAATATATAGTTAAATGTTCTGTATACTTTGGGAATATTTGTGGGGGATTGTGTATAATGCTTTATCATTTAATAAAGTCCTGAGATCTTGCCTGTCCCCTGACTTGAAGATGCAATTTATTTAATGCTCATCAGAAGTCAATTAAGGATAAAGCCAGAAACCAAATAGGATGCTTCATATGGACTTTGAAACAACAATTAGAATTGACTTGAAGAAATATTTTTGAAAAGGGAAAAAAAGCAAAATTAAGAAAGTTCACCACAAGAGCTGTTGTCATAGTCATCTGACTGCCACTGGAAAATTAGTCTGAAACAGATCATGTCAAGGAAAAAGAGCAGGAGGTTTGCATTTTACAGATTACCTGTCTTTACTGCAAAACATTGCAATCTCTGTAGTTTCTTACAAGTAAAGTTAACACTGATTGCCAGTGCAAACCCTATTGCAAGTAGATGGAAATGCATTTGGGGAGAAAAAAAAAAGGAAATTAAATAACTTTTTTTTTTTTTCCTCCTGTTCTAGACAAGATTGTTATTAATATACTGATGGGGGGCACCTGATTCTTTTTGGTTGTTCGATTTTTAGTTTTTAGTTCTTTAGTGGAAGCATAGCTAGATTTTAAACAAAAAACACCATCACCAAATGCAAAGTGTTAGCAATATCCTTTCCAGGTATAATTTCAAGGAGTAAGTGGAGCTATTGGAAAGCATGTGTCTTCCTTTAAAACAGCATATGTTTTGACATATTTTTACTCAAGAAATTCCAAGAACTTTAACCATATCAGAGAATGTCCAAGACACAACATATACTAACCTTTTGTGTCTCCATCAGGGTTTTCCCATATTGTAGCCATCTACTAACTTGCTCTAAAATTTTCCTAAAGTTGTCACTGTAAGACATCTGAAAAAAATGTTAATCATTAAAAAAAAAATCCCTATGGTGTATATATCCCAAATACAAAGCAATTTGAATTTAAGTAAATGTTATACCTTATTCCAATAAATGTTTTTCATTAAATCCTTCATGAAAGACTTAGTTATTTTGTGTGAGATCCTCCTCTTTAATATGCAGCAAAACCCAACATGTTTTATTCAACGAGTCATATCAGTGAGTGTATTCAGACTATAAATTTGTACATTATGTACAGATAGAAAACATACAATGCCAAGAAACTGGCAAAGAGATTTCCAGTTGATTTTTTTCATGCGGGTTTATAAAAATAACCATGGTGCATCAATTACTCCCGATTGCTATGGATACAAGTGATACTTTATTATATAACTGTACAGCTGTGCTCAGTTCTAATATGAAAACCAGGATTTTTTGTCTTTCTATTTCATAGTTACTGAACTGAGATAATAACATCTCCTTTTACCTATGAATTCAATTTCTTTGCCGTTTCTAAAGTATTATTGATTAGAATTTCATTAAGGCATTTATAATAAAATCTATAGTAAACGCATCTGTTCTACTACAAGGATGCTGTGGATGAAGGTCATTCTATTATACACTACATATGCAAGAGGTACATACAAAAGAAGCACTATAAAGGTTAAAAAAGTCAGGTATTGAAAAATTACAGATTATCCAAAGTCAGGAGATATTGTCCATGTATGTTATGATGTTTTCAGTCAGACAAGTATGTTTCCTATACATTAGTTATTTTCAACTGTTGTAACAAGCAATAATTATGACCAAAAAAATTATAATTCTGAAATAATTCTGAAAACATTATAATTCTGATTTGCTTTTCTGTAGAAATTATCACTGTGGAAACCTTTATGCACATGATTAAATGTTTCCTCACAACAGCCCTGGATTGTAATATTCCCATTTTACCACCATGGGTCTGAAATTGTGAGATCATTGTTACAATATTGATACTTTTGTGGATTGTAAAACTAGAGCCCTCCATGACCTGATTTTTCCTTGTTCTTGGCCTTGTATGACATTTGAACTGTTCAGAGTCTTCTTGCAGACCTGTCTCAGAGAGTGAGCTCATGCTGGGAATTGAGCCTGTGACATTGAGGAGTGTGCGGTTAGCAATATCCTCTGGGAGATGTGGTTTAGAAGAACCTTGCTGTTAAGGTAGCAACGTGCAGACCTGTTTGGTAGAAGCAGGACAGCATAGCTCTTACTCAGTTATCTCCCTATCCCTTCAATTCTTGCATCCCACCTACCATTCCCTCTTGGTCTCCATGGTTATCGAAATCCTTGTTGTTTGTCATATGTGACTGTTAAAACCTGCATGCCTGATTTATACCTCTTACCTGTGTGGCAGATTTCAGCTGTGGTAGTGAATGTACTGGCTATTATCTTTTGGCTAAGTTATCTGTAAAGTTTTGGTGGTACTAACAGTATTGGACTCTTAAATGATATTTTGTATTGCACAGACATTTTTGCATTATTTTTAGAAAAGCAGAAATAAGTAGAAATACGTTTTGTGTTACAGATAGAAAAGTGCTTTTTCATTTGGATAGAATACTTAGTGGAAAGTGTTAACAGCAGTGGGAATGCAGAGATCCTCACATATACAAGAGATAAGCTTATGGCTAAGGAGGCAGAGGAGAAAAGTCTGGGGAGCAAGGCTGAACTGGCAAGCCCAAGTTACAGAGCTATGCATGACTATACTGTAGAGAAAAGTATTGACTGAAAAGAACTTTCACATACTTATGACCAATATCATCAGTCTCAGACTTCATATCTTTTCCTGTATGTTCTCTTATTATGTAATTAGCATGAAAGGCAGAAGGAGGAAAGATATTTTTCCTAATTGCATAGAAAAGTAATTTTCTAATAGTAGAAAAGGCAAAAATACCCAATAACATGCTACTCACATGCCGAAAAGAAAATGCTCCAACATGCTGCAATGAATTTAAACATTCTCTATTATAGGAAAATTGGAAAAGCACAATATCAGTACTAGCTAAGGTGGTGTTCTTTGAGTAAGTCTGTAGTTCCTTATTTTAGATTGTATAAGAACAGATCACAGAAAACATACATATATGTGACTATATGCAGCTATGAATACCCATAGATAAATGTACTGTTAAACTGATTATCTCATTATGGCTATAAGCCAGCTCTTTACAAATACAAAGGTATATAATAAATTTTGTCAGTTTGAGTGGTTTATTGCTTTAGGTAGGCACCTACTCCTTTTCTTGGATGGAACTCCTGCAAATGACATGAAGAAATTAAACATGTGGAGACCTGGTTTAATAACCCTACTTAAGTTCCTCCTAAGCACTAGAGATTCTGTGGAGTCTTATCTGTGTATGCATACACATGTATATATATATATATATACAAATGAGCATATGTATTTATACATACTTAAGGCTGCAGTAGCCTCACTGGGACAATCAATTTAGGTCAGTAAAGGTGCTGCTTGAAGTTGCACTTGGATGTGAATCATCTCCAGTCCAGAAAAGGAAAAATAAAACTGTGACATAAAATGTCATTTGCTTGTTCCTTTTAAGCATCACTACAAAATATTGGGACCTTTCTATCTTGAGAGGGTTTTTTCCTGTGAAGTTCTACTATCAGCTGGAGATAAGTTCGATTGTACAACAGCTCATACAAACTAGAGCTCAGAGCAGACTTTATCCAGAGGACATTACAGCCAAGAACTTATATTGAAGGAATAATATTTACAGGATGGTTTTTGCTTTTTCTTTTTTTTTTTTTTTTTTTTTTTCCCGTTATGACAGCTTACATGTCTGTTTAGGATCTTCTGGGATGTCAATTTATGTCTTCATATATCATAAGAAATAATTACAAATACCCTATGGCTTTATGTTAATGTGTCTCTGTTGCGACAGAGGTCAGTTAGAGACTTTTATAGCCTTGTTTTCAGCTATTAATCTTTTCCCTTGAACTGACAGGCCTTGTAGGAAGAAGGTACCTAGGGTGAGTATATTGCCTTTGGTTGTGTTGATGAGTTTTGCTACAGTCTTGTACTGTTTATGGTGAGTCAGGAGACCTCTTCTCTTGATACTAGTGTTAGTGAGGGGTTGCACTGAACTAGGAAATTTATCATTTCCTTTTCTCGTATAAATCTGCCTTGGCTTCTGTGTACCTAATTTAGGACCTGGTTTTAATTTGAAGTGCCTGGCTCCCTAAACTGTAACTTAACTAAAGGTGAACTTTAGTGTTCCTAAGATCTTTTAGGTTTCATGATTTCATTACTGTGAAGTTAACTAGGACAACTGAAGACGAATTACGCCAGTGCACTTGAAAGGACAAAAGCTGTGAATAATTGTTCTTCAGATGTCCTGATATTAGAAAGGACCACAAAAAACAAGCAAGGGTTAAATTGAAGCTACGTTTTAAGGAACATGTACTGGATCTGGGAGTTGTTTTAAGTGTATGACAGTTTTCTGCAATTAGAAACCTTCATTATCACCTCAATTAGCCTTGAGTATAATCTTTCCTCTCCTATTTAGATCATATATCAGCACCAGTAGTTCATGTTGTACTTGTAGGTAATGTACATCAAGTCTATTTCACTGTTCCATTTTTCCCTCTTAATGCCTATTTGACACCCTATTTAAAATGCGTTTCATTTTACACAAAATAATTATTCATATATTAATTGTGCACTCATCTTTCCTTCAGTGCTCTTTTTTATCTGATTATGTTAAATACAAGTCTGTATATTACAGACTTCCAATTCTGTTACATACTAAACAGAGCCATTATGAATCCTGTTTATAATGGTGCCATTAAAAATGATGTGCTGTCAAGAATATCTTATAATGATGGTGGAGAATGTGTGTTTTCAGAGATATTTAATGACTATATGGTTTTAAAACTGCAATGGAATACTTTTAATGGATTCCAATATAATAAATCAATCATATCTTGCTTAACTTGGTTACATTATATCCATGCTGTGTTTTATGAAAAACTGCAGTTAGTTCTTGAATATATCCTCCCGCTTTCCCTTTGCAGCCTTCGGGCATTGTTCACTTTTAGATTTCCTATATGTATTTATCTGAAAGATCATTTTCAGGATCACGTTTATTCCCTCAGATTTGTTATGTAGTTAAATAGGTGCAATACAAAACATAATGTGCAATTTTAATTCTAAGTCATAAACAACATTAGAAAACCTGTGAGCTCTCTTAAAAGGATAACTTGCACATTCCTAATGACTGAGATATTGCCAGCAGTTATTAGTACTTCAGATTCCCAGTGCACCACGAGTGCTGAATTGCATGGAACACAGAACAAGAATAAGGGGGGATCTATACCTTTGCTGGAACCAGCAAAGCAGCAGCAACCCTAGAAGATAGTCTGGGGAGTGAAAGACCTCGGTGGGTCCATGATTATGGAATTTCAAAACACTGAAGACAAGATATCCAAGACTGTTTTTCCATCCCAAAGGTAATTCTGAAAGCTTTCTGACCTAACTGATTACTTTTCACACTTGCGTAATGAGACAGAGGATGACAGAAGTTTTTCTCTTTGCTGCTTCTTCCAGCTATTGATAGATGAAGGGGAGTGTGGCCATCAGGCAACAGGACATATGATAAAATATATTCCTCTTTATTATTGGAGCAACTAGTGAAATACTTAGTTTTCCAAGTCTCACATTAGAATTATCTTTTTATACTGTCAGTAGTGTTGTCAGTTCTTTGACAGTCTGGCTGCACTTTCAGCAGCACCGGGATTCTGCTTTGATTTGGTGTAGCGCCATAGGTCCTGCTGCTTTGAATTGTTTCTTTTCCTGTTTTCTTGGTAGAACATGGAACTTTTTTACCAGAATACAACACCTGACAGATACAAATGAATATTCATAAGGCAGGAACATTGCTACAGCTTTTTATTAGTGGTAAACTAAGGTAAATTAAGTTAAACCAACTTCTGAAGACATTAGCCCTGATACTGGGGTGCTAATTTGTAATAATGTTTCCGTTTCATTATTTAATTTTTAATGTCAGTGAAAATATGATATAAATAAAATTTACCATCTTTTGTCATCTTTTGCAAAAAGAAACCCACAGGTGAATAAGAGGACATCTAGACTGTGTGTTTAGACACAGGATCTTGTTCTTAGGTATTTAGGTATGGCACAAATGACCTACCAGAAGAAAACTCACTGCTGCTCTATTTGCTGTAGCCAGGCCTGATATTTTCATTGTCACTAGGGGTATTTTAGGGGACGAGAAGTAATTACATGTCCTGTGTCTATTCCACCAACACCAACATGGGAAGAATTATTTGAGAAAGGAAATGGAGAGTGATATGGCCTTCTTATCAACAGCTGTGTGCTCCATGATGCATGGATAGAAACCCTTCCTCAAATATATCATCAGTTTGAAGTAGCATATGTTTATGATATTCCAGAGCTCAAATACTACACAAAATTCTGTACCATCAGGTATTTTTTTGTTACTGAATTATAGTGACAGTATTGTTCTTTTCTCAGACATATTCAGACTGCCAGTGTAATGTTGTTATAGGTTGTTTAGATGAAGCTAGTTTTTTCCTCAAAGCAAGAAGCATACAGATCTCTAAGCAAGTAGTAAACAAACCAAGAACCCTAAAAAAAGGGTGAATATTCAGTACTTTAAAATGAAAAATACAGATTTGTTACTCCCTGTATCTGTTGTTGTCTAGATTGCATATATATTTCATTCCAAAAACTTTTAAGATGTTTTTCTCAAAATTTCTCTTTGGGTTCTCCAGTGGAATCAGTCACTTAAATATTTGAGTATGACTATGTCCCTGGTGAAAAGAAAACAGCTTTCGGAACTGCAGGTCTATGACTTCAGAAATTTCCCTGTGTATTTTCTTTGGTTTGTTGGGTTTTTTTTTTTTGGTTTGTTTTCTTTTGTTTGGTTTTGGGGGGGGTGGGTTGGTTGTTTGTTTTTTTGGTAAGGAAAACGTGCTTTTGGAGCTCCCCCAAAATGAAGATTTTTTATTTTCTGTACTATTAGCTCTATAAATTTTCAAGGTGCATCAGATTAGGCTGTGATTTATCTCAGGATGCCTAACAAATAGTTCTTCAGTATTTTATAAGACAGTCCACCAAAGAGAGGAAATGTGTTAAAATTTGCTGGCAAAAGTAAGATTTGGCCATATAGCTGAATAGGCAAGATGAGCATTAAGAATTACATACATAATTCCCAATTTAGTTAAATAAGACAAACTAATGATGCTTAAATTCATGTTTCTAAGGTTGTTTTGTTGTTTGGGGTTTTTTTGTGTGGGTTTTTTTTGTTTTGTTTTGTTTTGGTTTTGTTTCACTTTTATAGAAGGATACCAAGTCTCCAACTGAACTGAAGAATGATTTTTAGATCGCAAACTTTCCTTTTTACTTTATAGTAATTTATCATACTGAAAACCAATTTAAAGCTGAAGAGAGCTTGAGAAAAATAAAGAATACTTTATTATTCTAGATCACTCTTTTAAAATTAGTATAGTTCTGTTGGAATTTAGAAGGAAGTTGAGGAAAGAAGATGCATCTCTCTGTTGTTACAGCTCTTTGTGTCTGTCACTTCTGAGGCATGCTGCATTCACTGACCCTGTCTTGAGTATACTTGTGCCCTTTTTTCCTGGAGGTTACAGTATCATTGATCTCCCAGAACAATTAATCATGTAATTGTTCTAAGACTCTCATTTGGAGTGAAGTGAGTTTATCATAGATGTATTAGTCTAATTAATTTTTGACTGAACCAGAGTTAGGGATCAAAATCTGAATTAATATTCTGGACCAGCTAGGAGGATAGGAACCTTTCAATTTGGAATAGTATGTGTGAACAGCTGCAGGTATTTATCACTTGATTGTCATCTATTTCTTTTCCATTTACAGGATGAGACACAGGTTGTTGATGGGAGTACAATCTCCACTGTTTCATTACAGAAGCTGTGTTGTGATCATGCATGTCTCAGAAATGCACTGTAGTTAATGACAGTCATGCACTCTGACCCATGTGTTTTTTTGTTACTTTGTCTAAAAAAAAAGAAAAAAAAAATCTAATTACAAACCCACATTAAATATAATGCAAAATAATAGATTAGAATCCAAATTAACATTAGACTATTAGCCTAAAGCAGCTAATGCAGTGGCTGAACTTTGCAAAACGATTTTAATAGAGCTTTGACTGCCTCTATTGTGGATCTTTTGCATTAAATTTACATTAAACACATTATTAAGCAAAGCAATAATCCACTTACATAATTCTGATTAATCATGTGAAGTATTACATAATGAACTTGGAGAGGAAAGTTCATGCTTTTTGTTTTGATTATTGTTTAAGGAGACAAATCAAGTTTATATATTTGTGGCATTCTCTATTAAGCTACAACTATTACCCTGACTTGGGATGCACATATTGTTTTGGTTGGTGTGTTAAAGAATAAAAAATCATTATAGAATCTTATGTTTAAAATGATATCTTATTAAGAATCTTACATTTGTCAGTTCTTGCAACAATATTATTTTCAGAATACTACTGCGTATTATTTCTTTTTGGTACATATTCAACAACAGCAGCAGCCCCTTGTATGAAAGGCCAGATTTTCAGATGAGCTTGGCATCTGATAACTTCCCTAAATAAGCCTTGAAAAGGATTTTAATACAGATAACAAATGTGGAACAAACTTTTTTCCATACTACCTTCTATTCCAGATATAATCAATATCTATTTGTAAGTGGAGCATTGCCTGTTAGTGTCATGATATGAGCAATGGGCTAATGTTTTTCAGTGTGCTAGGTTAAAGATTGGAGATTTATATTCTTTAATAATTATAAAAGAATATTGAAAATTAACCTGATTTTATGCAACTGAAAGTAAAAGCCATCATGGTACAAGAATTATTTTTTGAAAAGTTTACAGCTTAATGGGTTTTAAAAGGTTGAAAAACAACTGACCTGTACAATAATAGTAGTAGTGGTAGTTTGATGCCTCCTAATGAGATACACAAACAGCCAGTAAATGTTTCAGGAAACCATCTGCTGAAAGGGGGGTTCATAAATTTCAGCCTTCTGGGATTACGATGACTGCCTGCAACTCAGATACAATCGCCTAGAGACAGATTTATGGCTTAAACCACTTGTTTGATAGTAGATGCTGAAGTCTTTCAAAGATAAAGCATGGTTGAGGTTTTCAGTGCTCCTGCAGATGTATTTTAGGAAGCTGAGAACCCACTTCTGAGTCAGGGACTCCTGAAGGAGACAACAGGATGAATGTGCAAGACAGAACTGTTCCAAAGCTGCCAGGATGGCAATAATTCCACCCATGCATGAAGCAAGCTTCAGGCTGGAGAACTTAGTAGGCAGAAATATAACAACTTTGAAATGTTAGCAGCCAAAGGGGTTAAAAAAACTTTCAAAACTGTCTTAGATTTAAATGCCTAAATTTAATTTTAGTTCCTGTCCAGATCTGGGCCGGATGCGGTATGTTGAAATAGGTCACATACATATCCGAGATATGTATCACCAGAGGGCACTGCTAAACTGGAAACTAAAATTTTATTTTGATGTGTAATTCACGTGTATGGAAAAAAGCTGCTTTTGTTCTGCTTCAAATATTACTGTTTATATAAATATATATATATTACTGAAACTAGCATATGGCTGGTTTTAGAATCAATAAGAAACACAATGTTTTTAATTGGAGCAAAGAAGAGAACTGGAAAACATGGCTTTTGGAGTTCAGAAAGATTTTGCTCTCAATTTCTCAGGCCCTAATGGTATTTTGTTAGTGTTTGTCCTTAAGAACATGGCAAGATTATAAATTAATTGTTTGATAAGGTATGTGACATATTCCTTAACCTCCTCAGAACCCCAAGGTCTTTCTTTTAGGTGACTGCAAAAAGCATGCTTTGTACGTGGCCTATGCTGCTCATCCAGGGAAATAACAGTCTTGCTTTAAAAGCTCTGGCCTGTGTCACGTATAGAAGCATGGCACACAAAGAGTTACTGTGATTTGCATAAAAATGCCAGTAAAGTGCAAATGCTGCTTCATTAATATGAATGAAGTTCACAGGATATTTACAAATTACACAAAGGCCTCCATTTAAAAATATATATATTTGATGCAAGTCACACACAGTGTGTATCTGAAGCAGTTTCTGATACTGGCATAACATGGCGTGACAATAAGTAAATATAATGGTTGTCTTCATCTCCACCGACACAGTAACTCAGATTGTATACTGACAGTAACAGATGTAGCGCTGCATATTAGTTGAAATGGACTCCAGTATAGTATATCATGGTAATAGGCTTTGTCAATATGAAACATGCTGTAAAAGCAAGGACTTAAATCTGCATGAGGAAGCGAAAAAAAGAGTCAGATTGAAAAGGATGGGTCTTAGTGGTGTTACGAAGCTTCTGCCTTCCCAGGAAGCATGATGCACTGTACATAGGAAATAATGAGAGTACGAAGCATTAAAAGTACTTCATTAATGAAAGATTGATTTCTTGTTAGTCTGTGATAATGAGAAAGATGATGTGGCTGTGGAAATAATAACAGGAATCAAATCTGTGGTCTAGTACACAGTAAAATCATGTGAAATTATGTCAGCCATTAAGACTTGCACATAATACAGCATATACAAGTAAATCCATAGAGGCTTATGAACAAAAAATGATGCTTATCTTTCTTTTGCACTTGTGAATCACTCACATGAGAGTGTACTTTGTCATGAGCTAAATGAAATATAAAATCATTCTCCGGATATTATGCATTAACCATTAATTTTCATGTTATGAAAAATAGAGTATCTACAGCTAAGTTAGGAAATTAATTACATCACCTGCACTTAAAATTTAAAGGCATTTATTTTAAAATACTACAATCTAATTGAAGAACACAGTGCTCTGGTATGATAGCTATTTAGCTTCTTACCAATGAGCTCATCTTTTCATGAAAAATTAAATTGCTAACAGTCCCACAAATTAAAACAATATTATGGGGACTGGGCTGTTTTTTACACTTTAATTACCATCATAAACCTAAATATCAAACTATAATTTTATAACTGTTCAAATTGTTCAGTTAGACTATGTAAAGAATGAGAATTTGAAGAGTTGGGTGGTCTGTGTTTTATTTTAATAAGAGGCAAAGCTATATTTTTCCATGGATTAAGTCCAACACAGAGAGAACTGTCAGTGTGAAAACAATAGAATTTATCTCCACTGATGTAGCTTGACATATGAACAAGAGCCTGAATTGTTGCCATGGCAATAAATGTGTAGGACTTATGCATGCATTTTCTGCTATAGGATTTTGATTAATGGCATTGACTAAATAGTCTGAAGTAGAAGAAACACTGCAGCAGGCCTGAGAATAGAGATGGCCTGGAATGGGTATGCACACCCTACTGCACACTTTTACTGGTGACATAAACTGGCTGAAATCTGAGTTGTTAAGTTTCCAGTAAAGTATGAATTGAGGATTTAACACTTACTCTTAGTGTGAGAATTTAAAATGAAAAGACAATCTCTTGAACATGAGCTGTGTTGGAACACTTTTCTATTTTCATAGATGATATTTCTTTTTTTTGGGATGAGTGGTTTGAATGATACAAATAGAGTTCTTTTCCATCTTTAGTGACTGCGTGCTCAATACAGATCTTGTTTCAGAAGACAATAAAGTGTCTAGCTTTGGTTCATTCATTAAGATATGGGAGCAGTGGGAGAGTAGTGTGTTGGTATCATACTGAGCCAAGGTCTTCAGTAGGCATAGTGAGAAGTGATTTTCTGGGACTTGGGCAAGATGCAGAGCACCTCGTGGGAGATAGGTTTTTTTAAGGGAATGGTCAGAACTTGCCAGAAAGACCCTGAATAACATGTCCTTAGAATTCAAGTAGATCTGTGTGAAAATAATAAAAGCATATAGTTTGTCTTTGTATGATCGTATACTTAGATGGAGTGCCTTTGCAATACTAAATATATTCATTGTGAAAGAAATGGAAAGTCCTAACTAGTGTTTTAAAATCTGTACTCACTGATTTTTCACTACTAATTACATATATATGTGGGATTTAAAAATAAATTAGGGAACTTTGCAACCAAATTCAAGCAATTCTAATAGTCAATGAAATGAAAAAATCTCTCATTTATGATTTTAAATATACTTTATTCCCACATTTGTTCATTAGAGGAGTTATTTGTGTTTAATCAAGGGTTCAGCTTTTTCTCCAGCTCATCATCTGTTCTTAATCAACCCTGTCAAAATCAGACTGCTGAATTTGTGACGCTGCTATCATTTCTATGGTAATATGATGAGCACAGTATTATTACCTCATTGTAGGATCTGGGAAAAGAAAGACTGGACTGTGTGGGAGGCAGAATTAGCAGGGACACAAGTGTCTCTTTAGTTGGAGAAAATAGGAGCATGGGAAATGATGCCCAATTAAAGGTATTTTTGTGAAAGGGCTCCCTTTCAGTTTGCCTCAATGTGAAGTTTCCTATGATTTTATAACCTCACCAATACATTAAGAATACTCTTAGATATACTAAGTAATGTTTCAACACTTTTCCATTATACCTTACATTATAGTCTTGATTTGTGCTTTAGCAATTGCTCATTGCAAACTTTTAAGGAAGAAGATACTAATTATTTTGAAGTTTTTAAAACCTGTGTTTGCCTGATCCTCCTGTTCCCAGCCTCTTACTGGCATCATCTCCCTCACACTGGCACATTTGTCTCCCCAGTCGGACATGGTAGTGGTGGTGGAACATGTTCTTCGTCATCCAGGCAGTTTCTTGGGCTTCTGAAGCAGCAGTGAAGGAGCCTTAGGTTGATTTTCATGCTTGAAAACCTGGAAGCAGAGGGAAAAGAAAAGTGAGACTACTATATTGGTCCCCAGATCCCTCAGCTGTATGAATGCTGCTCTTTTTGGCCTATATGCGACCTGCTACTGACAGTATACTTAACAGATATAACTTTGGGCTGGTTTTCCATGCAAAGGAAATACAAAGCCACCTAGCTGGTGTTGATGTTCATACTGAAAAGCTAAACAGGAAAGATCTTGGAAGTACTGCTTTACTTTCCTCTGATTATGAATTGGGTGTGTCTTAAGTGAGAAAACAAATGCAAATCCATTTGAACTTACATAAAAAGCAAAAGTCAAAATAGCTATCCTGTAGTCATTCATAAGTTGCTAGCAATGAAAAATTTCTTCATGGTGTCTACCAGTATCTGAATATGAATAGTGGGTCATGTATAGGAAAGTCTCAAACTCATTTCCTCATTCACCTCCCTTGGACTCTCCAGGGGAAATTCCAGTTCAACCCTTCCTGTAGGCCAAAGGGACTAGGGATATCTTAGCACATTTGTGTATTTGACAGGTTATCTCTTTAGTAAGAACATGAGAGGGCTTCTGGCTCTCAGGCAAGGAGAGAGACCAGACCAATTATCCCAATTCAGCCTCAAAAGATTCCAAAGCCTGCTAAAGGACAGTGGAAGTGAATGAGAAGCTGAGAAGTTTATGAACCTTCATCATTGTACATTGTCCTTTGTATGCACTAGCGAGCAGTAAGTACTATGATCAACACTCCGGTTTTCAAATGGACATCCTCTCCTTATTGCATAGATTTGCCCAATTCATCTGACCTCCACTGCCAGATGAGAAGCTGGGGTAGGAATTCAAATGCAAATGAGAAAAAACATAAGAAAGAGATTAAATAAAGAATTTATTCTTCAGAGGCAACACTGAAGTTGCATTACAAACTTGCTATTACTTAGTTTTAAATCTATTTTTGAGAGAAGCAATTTAATCTGACATAACTAAGGCAAAAGTCCTAGGCCTGCATGATGTTTGAGGCTGGGCTGTGAAAATGAAACCATACATGAGGATCCTGTCATATAAGGCACAGGGATACAAATTGTGGGGAATATACCTTCTTGCAAGATTTGATGCATCTGATCCCTTTTCCCCCGCAGCTTCTTCACTGTGGAGCCCTTAAAAATCAATTCTCTATTTAGTCCTTTTGGCTAATTGATACTAAATTCTGTGTATGCACTATCTTAACTGGCCAAAAAGCAATACTTAGCAGAAAAGAATAGCTGGAAGCACTCAAAATTGCGCATGAGAGTAAGCTAGCTCAGTCCATAATTTGGTTTTAGATTCTGCCCTGCAGGTAGCAGCTCAAGAAACATTTTCTGTCATCACTGGTTAGCCAAAATGCCACTCTATCCTGGAATGTAAAAATCTAGCCTTGTTTTTTAATACCTCTGTCACCTTTCAGCTAAATTTCAGGAATATAGGTGAAATCTTCAGTGCTATGTTTCCTTAAGAGATGAACTTCCCACAGTCAGGATCAAAGTAGACAGTTGGAGAAGACTGCAGTTTCTCAGTGGCTGCTATGGACTATGCTGTGAACTTTCTCAAAGCAAGAAACTAGCCCAAATCTCCTACCACCAACTCAGAGTGCCTCAATTTCACTGACTAAGAGCACAAAAATAATGACTTTGTGCAAAATTATTTTCTGAAATAAGTTTGTGTTTTCATGTATTACTGGAGGTTCCTCTGGTATAAGAATGGGAAAATATACAGAGACAAATTTTGTTGATGAGCACATTTCGGTACTTGCCTATTATGTTGCAGCTTGGTTCTTTTCCTCTTTAAATCATTTGGGCTGCAGTTCAAGCTATTGCTTAAGCTCTATGTTCAGAGCTGCAAGGTCCATGCCCCTCAAAAACCTAAATACAGAACAGGGAGTTAGGTTTTGGGTCAAAAAAATCACTCACTGGAAAATTAATATCATAAATTTTTGGTGGAATATGATTTAGGTAATCCACCTGCATTTTTTTCATGGAATATCTGATTTTTTGAGGAATTTAAGCAATTGAAAGATAAACATGCATGTATGTCTAAAAATTGTTATGGCCATTCATTTACTTGTTAAAATTATTAACTTTTAAAATATTCAAGAATCTTCAATTAAAATTAGCTCCTGAAAGTGGTATAGCACACCTAGGAGGTGCATGCATATAAAGTACATGGAAAATTAGGGTGGGAGCACAAAACCCCACTGCTTGTTTCATATGGAAATGCATGCTGTATTAGCTAAGGAGATAGCCATGGGAGTATACCATAGGGAAAATTTGGATTGAAAGGTTTTGGTGTGTCTAGAATTTATTCATCCCTATCTATACTTACATTAGTTATAAATACTCTATCACTCCATAAAGAGCTTTGTTAGTGACTCAAGCACATGCAGACTGAAGGACATTAATGTAAAATATTCAGAGACATCAGCTTAAGCAATGGCTTGCTTAAGTATTATAGCTGTACATGTCTAGGCTGTTGCCTACTGGCTGGTTTTAAATAAGGACATGTTCAGCAAAGGTTGGATGGGGTAGGAAGGGCAGAAAAAACATCTGAGACAAGTCAGACAGTATTTTCTAGCATGACTCAGGATGTAGCAGAACCCAGATATGTCTGCAGTGCTCATAAAAAGTCACCGACACATGAAAACAAAAGACAGGATTGAATCAAAGAAAGGCTTTTGATCTTCAAGTCCATTTTTTGTAAAATCCAGATTAATATAAACACGAAACATGAAACTTTTAAAACTCATCACCCTTTAGAGCCAATGTCGGTTCTGATGCAATCTGCTCTAAGTAGACATATCAATAGACAAATGCTTCTATAGTCAGCTGCTTGGCGCACTTACATGGGTCTGTATGAATACACAGCTTTGTGGATAGAGAAACAGCAACATATGAGTAAAAGACAATGAAGAGTAAGAATGCAGAATACTGTTAAAAATCTAGCAATCTATCTTTTGATGCTAATTTTCCATGTGTATAATTAAGAAAACAGGACAAGAAAATAGAAATATGTGATACTCACTAGTGCATAGGATTATTTTTCTGGTTTTTTTTTTGTCAATAAAATAGGTCACTGATAGTCTGTGAATTTGCCTGGGTGAGATCTTCCTGTGAAAGTACTTAGTTTCCGAAACCACGAAAATATATGCTGGAAAATTACCCTGTTTATCTCTGCTGATGATGTCTGCATAGCAAAAATGTTTCTGATTGCATTTGCCTTCACCTTCTAAAGAGGCAAGCCTTATAATATCACACTGTCATGTAACCTTCCAGGGCCGATTCAGCATATGCATTTCTTAGTGGATAACATGCGAAGTGACATGGTTTTAACTATACATAGAGCTAGTGAAGATGCTTCCAGTCTTTAGGATCAACATGGAGGATCAGTTTGAGAGCTAATGATTCATATTTTTAAAATGTACAGAGCTATCTTCAGCAATGTTCACGCTTTGATGCAATCTTTTTTCCCTCTAAATCAACTTAAATGCTAAATTACATATTATGATCATATATATTGTAAATGTTAGACCACAACAGGTTTTAATAATAGATTTTTCTCTTTAAGGAAGTACTTTTGATCCAGTCTCACCAAACAAAAGACTGTGCCTTAAAAAAAAAAAAAAAAAAAAAAAAAAGCTGTTTCATTTTATATTGGAAAAATACAATGTGACATCTGGAGAATAAATTGTTCAGTCATCCAGAAATACGCCTTGTAAAAATTGCTTAGGTTTCTGTAACAAGATTATTTACTGCGACTGTTCACCTATAATACAGCACACTTCTGAAATGGACCTTTTATGAAACACATCAAGCACTGTGGAAATGTATTCAGAGCATTAATCTACAACACTATACACTTTATAACACTTTTAGAACAGACTTTGAAACTCAGATCATCTAATGAGACAGAAAGTTTTTTCTTTATAGTCATTCCACTCACGTTTTATGCTAAGCCCTCAGGGTATTTAACATAATGCAATAAGTTTTGTTAGAAAACACAAACAAACAAAATGTATTACTTTTCAGATGACTAGTGAGCTCACTGTTCTGTGTGCTTATTTCTGCTGCCTATAGGTAAAGCAAATGCCGTGTGTGTCTTTTGCTCTAGAGCTTTATAAATATTGAAGCACCTCAAAATACGTCAGTTTCTAATCATAGTTTTTGTATAATTAATGGCAACAAGCTGATTATGATCATACTAGAACCAAAGAAAGGCTTGATTCAGAGAGGCTGGGATTGATTTGCTATGGCTTTAGGTGTCTCAAGTGAAGAAACTTTGAAAAATGGAAGCAATAAGAAGGATGTATTTGTACCTTTTATTTGCACTAGGTCTGGATGGAGCTGCGTATTTTCTGCAGCAAGGTGGTTTCTAAGTCTGAAATCATATGTACATAATGTGAAAGCTGATTCAGGAAATATCCAGATGTAAAAATGAAAAAATTAAATATTATTGCTGATGTCTGGGAAGAACTAATGTCTAAATCCCAAGCAAGATGACAATGATGAAACAGATTTATTTTTCCTGCAAGATAGGTTACAATGAAATTGCAAGAATGTAGGAGGGGTTTCTTGATATGTGATTTAAAATCACTGCATTCAAATAGTGAGGTAGACATTGAGTTAGGTTCTTAATGCAACAGAATAAGTGATGGCCAAAAAAGAAGGTATTTCTAAACACAGAAGGCAGTTTTTACTTGCTGTCTTGCCTGCAAGTATTCTCTTGACTGGTAATAACTTTACACGAATCACATGTTGGAATGCTTGATTCAACCATTGGGCCTGCCATACCTTGGCAAGTCAGATTTGTCCCCAAACATTTTTTCTCAAGAAGTCCATTATAAAATTCCTGAACTGTCAATTGTCATTAAGGATATAGGTCATAAGAGAAACCAGCTGGAGCATAAGAATGCAGTGTAAAGGCAAAATGTATATAAAAATGCACTTATTTTACAGTTTAGTTTCCCCTATGTTCCAGCAATGCGGTTTATAGGAAGGTCTCAGCATAGGTGAGATATAGGTCTGCCTTCAGGCTTTAAGATATTCAGTCAAGCCTATCCACACTTCCTGGCAGTTTAACTTGCTTATTATGAATACCAGTCCAAAATGCTCATCAGTTTTACAGTGTAGGATATTAACTTGGAGATTGCAAATGTGGTTTGTAATTTCTTCCAATACTTTATATCAAGATACTATATTTTTTGCTGCAAGATGATGATACCATATGGAGAAAGCTAAAATTCACTTACTGGAGGAAATGAATTATCAGTTCTTGAATTTTTTAGCTTCTGCTACTGACTCAGCAGTAGGTCTGAGAACTTGCATATCACCTTGATAGCCTAATATGAATTTATGTTGACTGTGGATTGTACAGTGTTTCACATATATATAAACTACTGTATTAGTAGTCTTGTTTTTATTTTTTATTAAAATGCAGCTTTATTAGGAAATAGGAGTAATTTATGGCAGAGTGTGGTAATTGAGGGATGATATTACCAGCTAGAAATTGTCATCTGTTGTCTTGCTTTCAAAGATATTTCTTAATGTTTCTTCTGTGTCTTGCCACTTAAAATTAAATCATTCCAAGATTGTGAAGTATTTTTCTTTAGAAGCCTTCTGATGTTGTCACTTTTGTCAGTCTTCAGATGTTCAGTTTTTGCAGTGCTCCTGATTTCCTGCAGATTTTGTTCTTTCTTCACAGAATGATTAGTGTCATTTTCTAGAAGCGGTGTCTAGGGTATGTTTACTTCTTCTGTCACCAGACTACTCATGCCATTGGAAGTCATACTGTTTCCTGTAATAAGTTATGATATTTTGAAGTACAAAGAAACCAAAGGTTATCTCAACTGCTGTTACAGCATTCCTTTTATTTTCCACCTTTATTTTGCTTGATTGCTTTTATACTCCATTTTGCAGTACTGGTGCCTTATCTGTCTTCTGTCTTTTTTTAGTTTTGATTATGTTTTTGCTTCATGTCCTTGATTTTCCACATACACAGTGACTGAGCTTATTGTCAAGTAAGGTAGACATGGAAAACTTAAGTGTACACTAATATATGCTGCATGTAATTAAGAACGGAAATGAATAATGTGTTACATGTTACATAATACATATCCTGAGAGATTAAATAATAAAATGTAAGTAAAAAAATAGAATAAAGCAATTGCTTTCCCTAATATCTACTTTTATTGTCAATCAGCAAGTACAAAACTGAATCAAAACTAACTTGGGGAGAAAAACGCCATTTCTTCAAGTAGAAGTTCCCTTATAGCCCTTAATTTTCCTGCTAAAGTTTTCCAGGGACTCCTGTGTTTCTCACCTTTATGCCCCAGTGGTTGGTGCTGTTGCCTGGGGCAGCCTGGCAAATTGTGTCAAACTAAGAAACACTTTCGGTATAAGAGCTAAAAATAAGAAGTCATTCCTTCGCTGTTTAAATTTGCCCTAATTTGGAATTTGATCTTTACATCAATAATTGGAATTCCAACTCCGTTATGAAACACCTCATAAGAGATGCACGCTATATTGTGTAAATTCTCTATGTCTATGATATGGAAAAATACCCCAACTATCAAGAAGATACCAGCTATTCCTATGTGGTGGGAGAGGTAGCTAGGCCAACCCTTGGCATATCACCAATCCAGATCCTTTTCTACTGCTTTTCAGACTCAGTAAATCAGGTCTTTAAACATGCAATCAGCAAACTAAATATGAAATACAGTAATCTAGGCAGAGAGAATACAGGGGGGTATGTAGGGCTCTAGATATTACTGATGTTTCACTGTACAAGTGAATGAAAACTAAACCAGCTTGCTGAATATGAGTATATATCACAGTTAGAAATGAAAAGAAAGTCAAGCTAACTTTTTGCACTACTAAAACTGGTGAGGCTTTTTTATGAACCAGCGACTGGAAAAACTGTTTCCCTGTGCACATTCTACAGATGGAGTGCAGCAAGATGAATTTACTTGTGGATTCATGTTTATAGTGTTAGACAGCCTTTAAAACTTCCAGAGATTTTTCCTATTCAGTTGTGATCCTGCACTGAACTGATAATATTCCTTCTGTGTTTGGTTATCCTAGGTCAGCTACTTGGGCTTTACAAGATCAATAATTTATTTGATTTTAAACCAAAGCCCAGTATTAAAATAAAAATCCGTAGCTAAAGGACACGAAATAAACAAGCTTCTGCTCTGTAAAACTTCATATAAAACATAGTAAGCTAGTACTATCATAGAAACTATATTATAAAGTATATTGTAAATCAGTGCCTACATAGCAAAATGAAAAGTCTACAGAAATGGAAAGATTTAAGATAATACTTGAAATAGGAAAATATGTATATTCTGGTATTAAAATTAGTATCCATATGTAATAGCCAGTATAGCCTTTGTATCTATGTATCTTTGTATCTATCTGTTACACATACTGAACAGATTGATCTAAAATCACACAACTTTATTTTATACTCTGCTTCCCCTCTCTTTGACAAAGTTGCAATGAATTCAGTTGCTCTGCTCTAGACATTTTGGTACAGATCATCTACAGAATAATTTGCAGCATTATGTTGTAGTTTAAGTAAATGTTCCCTTGAAACAAAAAAACCCACTGCTGTAATCATTTATTGATTCACTAGTACTGAAATGCTATAGATCTCTGGCACAGGGTAAATTGGTATTTTATATCTGATGCCACATTGCAAAATATTAGCATTCAGATGAAAACAAGTGCCTTTTGCCAAGAAAAAGCTCGATTTAGGGCCAAAGCAACTGGATTTTGAAATACATTTATGCTTATTTTTTAAAGCGTTTCAATTTTGGGAAAATGAAATTGAGAATAAGCTTTTTGCTTAATACTGTGTACATCAGGGGTTTACCTAAGGGGTTAAAAGAACAAGCCATGAAGTTAATTTAGCTTCAGTACTAGACAAAAATCTCTTGGCTCATATGAGCAATGCTAAAGGTTGAGAACAGCTGCAGATCTCTTAAAATCACGCTTTTTCTACAAAATCAGGTTTTGTATTTCTATATAGACCATCTATTTATAAATATCTCTATGACTATGTAGCTCCTCTTTATAAACGGGTTATTTTAGTAACTATTTGATCCACATAGATTTATTCAGTTTATTTCAAGGTCAGGATTAAATTTAAAGAAAAAAATGTCTAGAGAGTGAAATTTTTCTTAGGCATTACTTCAAAAGGTGATCTTTCCTAGGAAAATCTAAGTGTTTTGAAATACTATCTGTGTATTGAAAATACTTTTTATTAAATAGTTTGGATGTTGCTCTGACAAGTAAGCCAACCGTGGTGTTTTCATACTTCGTATTTTTGATGAAAAAGCTAAGAGATTATGAGAACCTAACCAGTTTCTTTAGTGTGCAACAAGCACTGCTGAGCAAAATCTGCTTTTATTTTATAGAATTAAAACAGTATTTTTAAAAGCAGAAAAATCAGTATAGAGAACAGAAAACTCGCAGGCTGCTTACTCTTTTTTTCTTTTGGTAGAGTTGAAGAAAATACGCGTTGGCTGTGTCAAAAAGAATTTTTATAGAGATAATTGTTCTTGCCAAGTAGAAATTTGAAGCACTTATTGAAAGGTGCTGCCATTAATATTGAAAATGTTATTATGTATGTATTTTCCAGAAACTAGATTTTTGACTAAGGAGTATCATTTAAACCTACATATGGTAATTATGCATGCCATACTAATTGAATTATCAGTAGGATTTTTTGTAGTCACTAAGAAACTACTATTTCTCAGAAATGTTGTTTTATGTATATATTTTTTCATGCATGAGCTCAGGTTGCTTTTGCATTTGAGTGCAAATCTCCTGTATACATTCTTTTGAGGAAATTAAATTTATATATAAAATTCCTTACACCGCCTTGATGTCACATTGCAGGAGGTGGTCTGCTTTCTGCAGTCTTCCAAGTGTTGCTTATGCTGAATACTGTTAGCTTTACACAAGGTGTAGTTACTGTGAAAAAGAGATAGGGCAGTGTGTTCCGATCTGCTGACCCTCATAGACTTTTCTTTTTTTTTTGGTAATCTTTTTTTCTTATGTTTGCCATAAGGAAATACTAAGTTGTACTTCGTATTTTTTGCTGTCAATTTAATTAGATGAGAAAGAGGCTGCTTGTTTGGGGTTCAGGTTTGCAGATTATGTTGCTGATTTTTGCCAGTTGTTAGCTTGCAGAGTTGCCAAGTGAGTATGTGGTAGCAGCACAGTATTATTTTTTTAAATATTTCCAAGTGTCTTAATGAACAAGTACTACTAATACAGGGGTATTAATGGCTGTGACCCCACTAGTGTGTTTAGAGAAATGGTAAATGGTTTAATATTTGTAAAAACATCATAGATGACCAGTTCATCATAGGCTTTGTAGAATGGTTGTAACACCTCATGCATTCTTCATGCCTATAGTACCTTTCTACCTCTTCTTGTACTGAGCATGTCTTTTGTCACAGTGTATTACTGCAGAGAATGTGACTCACACCAAGGCTTTTTTTTACCAACTTCTATTAACATACAATTTCTATTAATAAATTAGTAAATTGGGAATTCTTTTCAGTGCCAACTGCAGTGGGGGCTTAAGTGTCCCATTTTAAGACATCATTCGTAAGAAGAATTATAATATAGTGCCAGATATCACAGTATTACATGCTATAGCTTGTGTAATAGTAGAGCTTGATGTTGTCACCTGCTTGACTTCTTTTATGAGCAGAGATATCCTAGCATTTGCCTTTTCACAGCTGCATGATTTGCTTCTCATCATGTCATAATACATTTTCACTGCTCATGTATAAAATTATCTTGCCTCATATTTTAAATTCTGTAGTGTAAAATATCAAGTAGAAATACATTATCTTGTGTTATCAAAGAGCTAGAAAAACCTGCTAGTTTATTTAAATTCTTACTTTATTTTTGAGATGTGTTTTGGTGACAATTTACAACCACCACCACCTGGTCTCCTTTCTCCTTACTCACACACACACACATGCACTCACATAATTTTACCTGATGAAGGGCATAATTTTGACTGTTTCTGAAAATCACATTTATATCTAAATGAGAGAACACTGCTTAAGTAGCAACCATGATAGTCATACTGAGTGAAGTAAAAATTCATGCACATTTCAACTTATTTTAAGAAGTTAAGTAGCTGATTGTGTGTTATGAAAACAGAGTATAACGAGTATTCATGACTACAGAATTATTTCATTTTACCTTTGGCAGTTAATTAATAATTTTGAGATGAAAGGTCAATTTAGGAATAAAAAGTATTTTTGAAAGGATTTTTCAGGAAGGAGGTATGAATGCTGTTTTATGAGGCATTTCAGAATATAAATATTATATTCTGACAAAATAAACATGGTATAAGCCATGTTTTGTTGCGAATCACAAATGTTTTGTTCTCAGACACTACATTGTCACCTCAGTATCTTTAGTTGTCCAGGTGTAATTATGTGGGCAATTCTCAAACTTGCTGTTTTGCATTCAAAATTCATAGTCTCTTTGAGTCTGAGTTAGTAAATTTATTCCAATGATACTGTATTTATTTTAATTCAAGTGAGAGAGCTAAATCTAGAACTTCAAATTTGGCCAGAAATCCCACAACCTGTATTGTATATCTTAGTAACCATGAAAAGCTGGCTTGCAGCATCAGTGTTAGCCCAGGCATGCTGGTCTGTGAACGTGCATCTGTGTTTTGACTTTCAACAGCTCAAGCTTTCCTTTTGCTTTATTTATCAGTTCTACCAGTATTGAGTTTTGACGGCCTTCCCTATTAACACCATGAAGAAATGGCAATACATGGACCAAAACCCAGTGTTCCAGCAGCATATGAACACTGTAGATATAGTTAACCAATATCACAGTAAGGTTACTGGAGAGACACTTCAGCACAAAGGGCATGCTTACATTGATGTGTTTCCTGAATGATTAGGGAGGTTAAGTGACTTGCTGACAAGTTCTTCAACATTGCATTGAAAAATACTATAATCCTATAATGATCTATTGTTTTAAGGCCAGAGGAGCAGACAAAAATAATAGCAGGAAAAATAAATTAAGAGCTTTATTTTGGAAAGTCATAAGTTTTCTTAACAATTCTACTTTTACAATAGATACAGTGTGACAGATAATTTTCAAATGCCTCAGGGTACTTAAAATATCCTGATAGTACTGTGAATGATCCCCAGGCAGAAAGTGTAGAAAAGGTATTTTCCAGACTATGGCCCTTTCTCCTAAAATCAACAAAAAGCAGCAATGTTTGAATGGAAAATGAGTATTTATTTTGGAAAATTGCTTCCTTTTTGAATAAGTTATGTTGCACAGGGTAGAATGGAATAACACACATCATAAATTAATGCTGTTGAATACTTGATATGAATCCTGGGAAATGTTCTTTGCCATCAGTGTTTGAAAATAGTGCAGAAGCCAAACCAATTTGCATTGCTTGAAAAGGCATAGGTTTCCCACTACTGATGAATTAGCAAGCACTTTGGATCAGCTCCATCTTGTAGTGTTGTAAGTGTTCACCTAAAAAGCAATAGTGCAGGTAGGTACAGTATGTGATTTGGAGCTAAATCAATACTGAAGTTCAATAAAGAATTGTAAGTTAGAGGAGTAAGAAAAAATGAAATTCTGTTGACCCAAACACCTGACACATATCTTAGCTACGAGCATAGGCCACAAAGGTTGTTTAATAGACAGTTTCTGTACACTGGTGAGAAGAAATTTCTTTTATTTTTTAGAAGGTCTATATTCCTGCTAGGCAAAACTGGCAACTGCAGGATCCCCTCTCCAGTTTTGGATCTATTCTTGCAATTATCAACCTTTTTTCTTTTTGTTCTTCTGATTCCATTACATCTATTTCTTAGGTTATTCTCTTGCCATTGCAGAAAGGCTGAATTCTTCTCAGTACCTGAAATACTCTGATTTAAACATTTTTATATTTTGTGATAAATTGATGAAGCAGCAACATTCTGCCTTTTCTACACGAATTAGTATTTTAATTTTCCACTCAGAAAAAAACATGTTCTTTAGGTTACCCGGTGTAAATTGTCCATATTATTTGGTTAGATTGGCCAACATAATTCTTGAGCTCCACTGCCATTGAAAAAGAGAGACATACAGTGACATTCCTTGGCCCTGTGACTTGAACATTTAGAAAGGAAATGTAGCAGACCTTTGCTCTTTTTCCAGGTTTTTTAACTAAGCAATTACCTTTCTAGTAATTTCTCGTATGGCAACTGCTGTATAGGAGTGTTTCGTGATCATCATTTAAAAAATTATCTGATGACAGTAAAAGTAGCTGGTAAAGATGGAGGAGTTAAAAAAAAATCTCTGTGAATTTCTTCCACATGGAATCTCTCCTCAGCTGTGGTATATGTGACTCTAAACCTCAAACAGAAGTAACTGGGAAGCCCCTTAGTTTCCTCCTTGTGTTATTCCCTTCCCTTCAACTCCCTGACCACAGACTTGTCTTTATCCACCTGGCAGTGTAAACTCATGTCTTCAGCTTTATAGACAGGAAGAGTAATGTTTCAAATGTAAGTACCTAGGAAGCATTACACTGGAGGAATATGGCTCTAAATATGTTTGTCCAGCATTTTGACTAATCAGGGTCATCTGTGAAGTGCTCATTAAGTTTGTCTTAATATCTAAAACATGGAGATTTAAATCACTCCAAGTAATTCTTTGTCAACATTAAGTAAAATTCCTCATTTCAACCACTGTGTATCTCAAGAATTTATCCATGTGAAATCTAATCCTTCTGTAAATCTTGTTGCATTTATGGCATTTGCAAAATACCACGGCAAGGAGTTACAAAATCTAATTATGTGTTGTGTGAGAAAAATTATTTTCCTTTTATCAGTTCCTAATTTGCCCCATTTCAATTTAATAACTACCTCATTTTATTGTATTATGGAAGAGAAGAAGAAAAGCTCCCAGTTGACCTTCTTTATAGCTTTCATTCCTTCTTAATACGCTTTTTGTCATGCCTGTTCCAATTTGTCTTCTTTTCAAGAAAATAAACAAAATAAGAGTTTAAATAGCAATTTAGTTTTATCTAAGAGCTTTGCTTTGCTTCCATCATATTTGCTGCTTCTTTGAACCTTATATCTTCAATATCCCTTATGAGATGCAGACAATCTATAGTTTTTTTTAAATCCACATTAGTTAATTCTTTTCCTTCTACAGTAATTTTTTTTTTTCCCTTTTTACCAGCTCTTTTTCCTGCTACAGGCCACCCTTTGGGTCTTCACAATATTGGTTAGGTACCTTTCCTGTGATACATCAACTCAGAACTTGCTAAGATCACAGTATCACGGTATGTTAGAGATTGGAAGGGACCTCAAAAGATCATCTAGTCCAATCCCCCTGCCGGAGCAGGAACACCTAGATAAGGTTACACAGGAACGTGTCCAGGCGGGTCTTGAATGTCTCCAAAGAAGGAGATTCCACAACCTCCCTGGGCAGCCTGTTCCAGTGTTCTGTCACCCTCACTGAGAAGAAGTTTCTTCTCAGGTTTAAGTGGAACCTCTTGTGTTCCAATTTATACCCATTTCCCCTTGTCCTTGAATGAATGACTAATTTACAGTGTCTCCATAATATACATATGTTTTCATTTATCAATATTGAATTTTTCCTTCAGTGACTTTGGCCTAGATTATTAAGCTGTTTGAAGGATACTTAGACATAACTCAGGACTTGAAAAATCTGAATAACTTTATTATCTGTAAATTTTAATGCTTTGTTTTTTGTTTTTTTTTTTTTTAGTTCATTAAAATACCAAACACCAGATTTTGTCATTCTTGAGCACCATTAGCTTTTTGTCAAAATAAGAACCCAAACAGATTTGAAGCTTGATAGAATTATGAAAAAAAGTCAATTCTTTCATAACTGTTTAACTGAAGCACAGACTAAAATATTTTGTGGCCTTTGGGCATATGCATTTTTGGACTAAATGGCATTATACTGACAAGATCTCTGGGTGGACTTTCCAGTCTGGTTTGGCTAACTTAGAGTGGACTCATGGTTTGTAAGCAAATCTTGTATCAGGATTTCATTGAAATGACTTTAACTCTGAATTATGTGTAACATAAATGAGATATTATAATATAGTGATTTATTGTACATTCTGTTATATGTATTTATTTCTCCAACCCCCAAAATGTCTGGCAAATTTTTTTCAAAACCCCTAAGAAACAGGACAGGAAATTTCTTGTTGTGCTTTGAATATCTCCTGATCCAGGGTTCTTTCTAAGTTCAAGTTTTTTTGCTATTGTCTCTACATTCCGCCTCTGAAATGCCAGGATGTCATCATCATGGTAGAAATTTGCTATAGCTCAGCAAGAAGGCATTGAACTGCTTTCAGGGAGTCCAAGAGAGCCCTTTCTTCGTTCATATTTCATGGAACACATAGATTACCTTCTTGACTTCTTATATTTCCTAATTCTAAATGCTGTGTTACTTTTCTGATGTGCATCTGAGTCAGGATTCAGCATAATTCTTTTGAATTGATTTTACAATCTTTGTCATATGTTTATTTGACTTACGGGCTCTAAGTCTCTGCCACTGAGCTGCACTGTTCGTTACACTGCTTTTTCTTCACCTTCATTGGCTCTCTATTGTGGCTGGTGCATTTTTGGCACTAAATCTGATCCTACTGCTCCCTTGACAGCCTCATTAACTTTATCCTGAGGTGTGGATTTTTGTCACTAGCCTTTTCTGAAGCCAGTCTCATCAGTAGATCAATTGTAATGTGCTCTGAAATGGTCCTTGTTGCTATTATTAAAGTTACAGTATTTATCCATTTAGTTTCATGGACTTGGATGCAAGTCATACTGGCTCCTCCTGCTTTACAACCTCCTGACACAAGCAGTTATTTTTAGGTGTGTAACTTAGGTTGTGCACATCTGATATCTAAGAACTGCTTACAGAGCAGAAGTATGTCGTTACAGAGTGTGTACCCACTGTATATGAGTGTTCCTATGATTTCCTCATTGTAGTCTTCACTGACACTGTTCAGTTTCAAGGGCATTTCAGAGTAGCAGTAGGGATAGAATGTCAAAGGTAGCTTGCTGCTGACAGCTCTGGCATAAGCATTCTTTGTAATGTACATAATTTGGATACCAGAGTGAATTTTCAACAGTAAGCAACAGGTTGAATAACCTCAGCAGTTGTTTATAAAGTACCTGCAGAAGTTTTCTCTAAAGGATGGGCATTTTAGTACTGGGTAATTTATACTCTGACAGATATAATCTGTAAACAGCATTTTACCTAGATCAAATTTCACATTAAAATTGCGTTAGATACAAGCAGGTTCCCCATAAAAGCATTAACGGTAGAATTATTACAAAAAGATGCTTTGTGGTAAATATGGAACAAAATAAGAACTCTAAAAATAACAGGGTTTATATTTCACATAAATATTTTTCTGGAGAAAAAATATTGGTGAATATATTTCTAATTGATACTCCTGTGTTCCAGAAAAAGTGAACCTATTGCAGAAGAGCAGCACAGAGAAAGCATACTTTCAATACGTACACTAGATCCGCTGAGCTTTAAAATATGCTAATATTTGGCATGTTTCTAAGGGCATTATGTGAGCATTTCTGTATGTAAATAATGAAAAATCAGTGCTGCAATAACTTTTTGTCTTGTTTTCATGAAACTCTTGAGGTTGGTTTGGTGGAATTAGTGGCAGAATAGAAAGTCTCCACACAAAATGGTCAGAAAGTTGTTAGTATCAATTAGGCCAGAGAGTGAAAAACAATACTAGTCAGTTTGTGAAACCTTGTATCATTAAATGGTGATCAAAATTGCCTTCTACCATAGAGCCCTGGGACTAATGAACTATATCTGATAAGCCACAGTCTCAGAGGCATCCTATTCAAACAAGCTAAGTCGGTGCAAGAACATAGGGTTCAGGTCTTGTTTCAGGGTTGGAGGAAAACTCGATATGTTCTGGAATAATTTAACGCAACAGAATTGTAATTTGCTTCTCTGACTAGCATGGCTGTCTGGTAGACTCTTGTAAGCAGAGGGAAAGCCTCCCTGCAGTGAAAACCCAGAGACAAGACGTAACAGTGGCTGCATGTGTTGCTATTGACATCTGCATCTGGCCTCTGTGGAAGGTTTGTTTCAGATTTGAAGTGAAAAGAGCTAAACTAGCTGGTGAATTTTAACAAGAGAGAAACCAGCTAGGTGTCACTGCACTCTGAAATGGTAATAATAACCTTTAATATATTTCAACTAAAAATGGTATAATTTAGACAGTGCTGCTGCAGAAGTAAGAAAAGATGACCAAGTTACAGCAGATCAGGCACCATGATGTGTTTCAAAAGTACTTCCATCAAACCATCTGGATTCAAGCAGATATCACTATTGATTATCACTTATTCTACTGTGAGTACTGAAGAAGATAGCAAAATGCTCCAGCATATATGAAAAAGGATCATAGATTTTCTTTTCAGGTTTTGTGACTGGGAATAAAATATGCTTCAGTGTGTTTGTATGGAAACATGTATAAAAGAAAGGAAATGGATCAGGCTGGATTTATTCTCAGGGGGAAAAAGCTTAGGAGGTGAAGCCTAATAATATCTCTTAAAATGTCTTAAGGTATAATAAAAGAGGGTTTGAAAAAAGTCAGAGGTATTAAAACAAAGAACTTTAACATGCATGTATTCAGCAGTACAAAAGTAATAACATGGGTATACTATGAGTCTTTAAATCCAATGGAGCTGCTGGAGAAAATACTACACAAGATTAAGAATCTAAAGTTTAGATTTTTAGTTGGATTTATCATGTTGCAATATCCTATAATGATACTCTGGAACAAATATGGAACATTAGTGTGTCCTACCTAAGCTGTCATGGGGGATAGCTGTTAGAAGTATTAAAAATCCCGTGATGGTATGAAAATAGATCATAATTACGTCCTTATTTATCCTTTGGTTACTAATAAGGAAAAAAGGCTACAGTTAAGAGAATAATTGACAATGAGTTGAATATGAATATGAAAAGCACATGAAAAACAACAAGGTTCTTGGTGACAGCCAGCATGGCTTCACTTTGGTGGCCTTCTGTGATGGGGCTACGGAACTGATGGACAGGGTAAAGCCGTTGATGTCATCTACCTGGACTTGTGCAAAGCGTTCGACACTGTCCCACAAAACATCCTTGTCTGTAAATTGGAGAGACATCAATTTGTTGGATGTACCACTCAGTGGATAAAGAACTGGCTGGATGGCCACACACAAAGAGTTGTGGTCAATGTCCGGCTGGAGACCTGTAACGAGTGGTGTCCCTCAGGAATCCATGTCGGGACCAGTCTTGTTTTAACATCTTCATCGCTGACATGGACAGTGGGATTGAGTGAGCCCTCAGCAAGTTTGCCAATGACACCAAGCTGTGTGGTTTGGTTGATACGCTGGAGGGAAGGAATGCCATCCAGAGGGACCTTGACATGCTTGTGAGGTGGGCTGATGCCAACCTCATGAAGTTTAAATATGCCAAGTGCAAGGTCCTGCACCTGGGTCGGAGCAATCCCAGGCACAGCTACAGGTTGGGCAGAGAAGAGATTCAGAGCAGCCCTGCGGAGAAGGACTTGGAGGTGCTGGTTGATGAGAAAATGAACATGAGTCGGCTTCAGTGTGCGCTTGCAGCCCAGAAAGCCAACCGTACCCTAGGCTGCATCAAAAGGAGTGTGACCAGCAGGTTGAAGGAGGTGATCCTCCCCTCTGCTCTGCTCTCATGAGACCTCACTTGGAGTATTGTGTGCAGTTCTGGTGTCCTCAACATAAAAAGGACATGGAACTGTTGGAACAAGTCCAGAGGAGGGCCACGAGGATGATCAGGGGACTGCAGCACCTCCAGTATGAAGACAGGCTGAGAAAGTTGGGGCTGTTGAGCCTGGAGAAGGCTGCGTGGAGACCTCCTAGCAGCCTTCCAGTATCTGAAGGGGAGCTATAGTGATGCTGAGGAGGGAATGTTCATTAGGGACTGTAGTGATAGGACAAGGGATAACAGGTTAAAACTTAAACAGGGGAAGTTTAGACTGGATATAAGGAAGAAATTCTTTCCTGTCAGGGTGGTGAGGCACTGGAATAGGTTGCCCAGGGAGGTTGTGAATGCTCCATCCCTGGCGGTGCTCAAGGCCAGGTTGGACAGAACCTTGGGTGACGTGGTTTAGTGTGAGGTGTCCCTGTCCTTGGTAGGTGGGTTGGAATTGGATGATCTTGAGGTCCTTTCCAACCCTAACTATTCTATGATTCTTTGATTCTCTGAATCTATATTTTTATGTAATTTTGTTGGGATGCATTGTGTCTGTTTGCTGAGAAATACACATTGTCTTGGCATAGCTCCTATCTGCTATCTCCTTGGTCTGGTGTTATTTTTATATTTTTCTACTATGCTGTAGAGCTTCCTGAAGTACATGTGATATAAGGGACCTAAGGCTGTGGTTTCATACTGAAGTACAACATGGCAATATTTGATGTGTTTTTTTCTTGTGATTCAAGCCTATTTAAGGATGTGTAACACTGCCAAGATTGAATTTACTGCTATCACTTAGGAATATTTATCATGCCACTGATAGGTTTCTCCTATTGTACACCACATAATATTGGCGCTGACTAGGTTGCTTATGGTAGTGGTGGTGTTGGGAGGAGGAAAGTATATAAAGGCCAAATTGTAGCCAAATCAAAATTTCAGACCAGATCTTAAAAATTGCCTGTGCTTGTTTCCATTTTGGGAAATCTGGGAGGCCTGAAATGACAGCCAAGGGACATAAACATGACTCAGTGCGGGAGGGGACTGTTGTGGAAGTCCATGCATTCACAAGCAATATAGAAGAGAAATAAGAAGCAGTTATTTCTGGCAACATAACAACTATGCTGCTACCCCATAACACTGATCAAGTGGCAAAGAAAGTGCTCACTCATTTTAAGCTAACTCTGATCTACTTGTAGAACTCATTAAGAGAACGTATTGCGGAAGACAAAAGTGTAAATGGATTCATGAAGTTATAACAAAAATTAATGGAATTAAGTCCAGCTGCTGGACCACATGAAAACTTCAGCTCAGAAAGTTTTGCTTAGGAGGTATACCTTGAAGAGGATCCCTCCCTGTTTCCTGCTCTTCAGTTATCCCTTCTTGGTCAAAGTCATGGTCAAAAAAATGTCCTAGTTTGCAGATGTAAAGATGCCTTCTTTGGGTTTTACATGGCTCCCTTGCTTACGTGAAGTTACAAATTGGGTCATTCCTTCTGCAGTCATTGGATTCCACAGTCACAGGTCCCTTTCTATTGTTTCGGTGTCTTAGCCATGCCTCTATTGTGAAGACGCTTTGTGTACGTTATCTCCCTTAAACATAGCTGCAGAAGCTTATTAACTGCCATTCTGATGTTCCTGACTGGGAAACTTGCCCTCTAATACATACATTTGGTACTTGTACATTATCTTTTGGCTTACTATCCACATGCCCATCTGTTACGATGGCACCAAGCCTGCTCACAAGATGGTGTGCCAGCTTCACTAGACAATGATGCCAATCAAATAAGAGTTGCTGCAAGTGCTTTCTTTCCTAAAAGTAGCCCCTCTCAAGTGAAAGCAATGCTGTCATGGTGCTACTTGTCTCCTTTTTCCTGCTTGCACCTGCTGATGCTTATTGTCTAAGATAGTGTTAGAATAGTAAGGGAAAGGAAGAGATGCAATACAGGGTGACTTTGGAATGTCAGCAAATACAGGCAGACTCACAGGAGCAACTTCAGAAAGCCATTTTAAACATAAGGCACCTTGACCATGTTGATCAGGATGCAGATCCAAAAGAAGGCGAAAAGAAGTATTTAGAAAGAAGTGTTTAAGTGTATTGCTGGCCAAAAAAAAAATTATATGTGTGTGTGTGTGCTTAGAACTTTGGAACAGCAAACTGTAAAGCTGAAAGGCCCAAGTGCATGGAACTTTACTGCCTGTCAGTGAAAGGTACTTATTAAACTCAGAAGAAACTGAGAACTATGCCTAAGGAAAAACTGACATGTAAATCAGATTGACTTGTATGTTTGACAGTTTGTTATAAGATATATAACCAGCTAGTACTGGAAAGAACCCACTTTCTTTGTTTCTATTTGTTACATAAGCAAAAATGAGTTCAGTATTTTGTATCTGAATGTCTAGTTGCTACTTTCTGTTTTTTCTGCTTTCTTTTTGAGAGGATATCAACTCTGACAGCACAAGTTGAGGCAGAATATAGAACATTTCTATATAGCCTGCAGAGCTCTCAAAGGTGTTAATATTCAGAAATTCATCTGAGGACAAAGCAATGCTAAAGGAAGACGAGGTTACATATATTTTGTGCATTTGTGTTATTTTAAAAAGTTTATGGACTATAACTGAATATGTGTTTAGATAATTCTGAAAACTCTGATCAAATGAAAACCCATTCTAAGTATATCATCCAATTGTTTCCTTCAGAATGCTTGCTCAACTTCATATTTTCTATATCCCTATATTGAGTTAGTAGCGCCTTAATTTTAAATTGTGAAGTCAAAACCTAATTACTGAATTTGCGTAGCATATGGTAAGAAAACTATGAAGCAATTCCTGAAGTGCACAAACCTTGCATTATTAATCCATGGAATTACTGGGGAAAAATTAATCTTACACAGAAACAAAGAATGGCTCTCAGTTCTTACTTATGATGATCATCTTGATATTTGAAAGCCCCTTAATAGCCCATTAGCAACCCATTATAGTGGTCTTTCTGCTAAGGTGACCATCTCCTGTAATGACAGATGTGATTAAAAAGGATATAGCTTCATAGTTTTGAGATTGGTTAGCAGTCTGTCCTGGTTTAAGCACAGCCCGTAACTCAGAACAAGGCACGTGGTCATTCACTCCCTGCACCCTTCTACTGCCCCCTCTCCTCTTCCTTCCCCTTCCCCCCCCACCTCCGAGGGATGGGGAGGAGAATGTATCTCCCATGGTTTGAGATAAGAACAGTAACTAGGGTATAACACAAACCACTGCTGCTGCCACCAATTATAATGATGATAAGGGAAATAACAAGGGAAGAGAATACAATCGCTCACGACCCGCTGACCAATACCCAGCCTGACCTGAGGAGCGATCTAGCCCTTCAGTTTTCTCCTTCTCAGTAGCTGGTGCAGTGCTGTGGTTTTGACTTTCAGCCTGGGAACAGCGCTGATAACACCGATGTTTTTAGTTGTGGCTAAGTAATGTTTACTCTCACCAAGGACTTTCTCAGTCTCATGCTCTGCCAGGGAGGAGGGGAAGCTGGGAGGAAGCAGAGACAGGACACCTGACCCAAACTAGCCAAAGGGGTATTTTATACCACAGCACGTCATGCCCAGTATATAAACTGGGGTGGTTACCTGGAAGGGCTAGATTGCTGCTTGGGTCGGGCTGGGTATAGGTGGGTGAATGGTGAGCGATTGTATTCTCTTCCCTTGTTATTTCCCTTATCATTATTATTATTGGTGGTAGCAGTAGTGGTCTGTGTTATACCTTAGTTACTGGACTGTTCTTAACCTGTGGGAGTTACATTCTTCCCATTCTTCCCACCATCGCTCCCAGAGTGGGGTTACCAAAAAAGGTGGGGGAGTTGAGTGACCAGCAGCATGGCTCCGAGTTACCGGCCAGGCTTAAACCACGACAGTTCTCTGTGGCACCCAATATGGGGCACGAAGTGTTGACATAAAGACAGATCTGACCAGAGTGTGTCTAATCATATTTGTGAATAGCATTCATTGTTTCAGATTAATAGTCACTCATCAAAATGCTGATTTATTGGCTCTCAAAGTTGTTGCTCTTGATCTCAGAGTTTCAGCATGTCGTACCTTACTTACAGCTGGTATTTGCTGCTTTAGTGTTTATCAGGTGGGGAGCCTGGGCTAAGGTTCTTGTTTCACTGTAGTTTACGGTAATGACTTGTAATACAATAGACTCATTTATAATGAAACTGGGCTGGCTTGAGTTCCAAGTGTGGTCACCACCTCTGTACTTTGGGAGGTATATAATGGAAGTGTATAGCAATTACTCATCTTGTTTTTCCTTCTCAGGTAGTCCATCTATGAAGGAGACATTCCTTCACACCCTCTGCTCCCCCACCAGACTATTTACAGTGGGAGTAGATCCTGGAAGAGTTAAAGATCCAGAATATCCTTTCAAAGCCCTTGAAAGCACCCTGCTCTTCTTGCTAGGTGCCAGCTTGTTGCTGCATATGCTCTCTCTGTTTTGCCTATGGCGTGACCACCCTGAGAACGTCCAATCTTGTCCAACTGCAGAAGCTACACATGGTCAGGCTTGGGTCTTCTCTAGGGTTAAACTATGATATACGAGGACCGCCAAGAGACTTTCCTGAGGCTGGACAGTCATGAGTGGCAGGGTAGCTTCCCCTCCTCCCTGGCAGAGCATGAGACAGAATATCCTTGGTCAGAATAGACATTACTGAGCAACAACTAAAAACATCAGTGTTATCAGTGTTGCTCCCAGGTTGAAAGTCAAAACCACAGCACTGCACCAGCTACTAAGAAGGAGAAAAGTTACGGCCACTCCTGAACCCAGGACAGTGTCCACCCCTTATTCCATACCATTCATGTCATGCTCAGATCCCACATTTTTCAATATAACATAACTCTTGTCTCATATATATATACATATATACACTTACACATATACATATCCATATACATATATACACAGCCACACACACACAGAGAGAGGTATCATTCCTTAGTGCATGGACCAATCTGTATAAAGCTGCTGAGTTCATCGGGTCCATGATGTCGGGCTCTATCTCTTGTAACAGTCTTTGAGAGCAGGAGAGACGGTGTGCAGTGTTGGATTGTTGCCTGCCGATAGCACCATGGAACTCATTTGGTCACTGCTGAGCTCTTCTGGTTTCATCAAAGTTCATTCTGTGTTGGGATGATGGTCGGAGGGAAGTCAGGGCCAATCACTGGTGACCTGAAGACATCTAGTTAGTGCGTTATAAAAGTGCTACATAGCAGGCAACAGCACACAATCGAGTTCATTGTCTGTTTTCCCCTAAAATCCAATACCATTGAGGTACACATCGGAATTCCCCATCTTCCCGCATTACCCATGTCCTGGGTTTAGCAGTAGCAGTCATTTTTCTCTTTCTTGGTAGCTGGTGCAGTGCTGTGTTTTGACTTTCAGCCTGGGAACAGAGCTGATAACAATGGTGTTTTGGTTTGGCCAAGGACTTTGTGAGCCTCATGCTCTGCCAGGGAGGAGGGGAAGCCGGGAGGAAACAGAGACAGGACACCTGACCCAAGCTAGCCAAAGAGGTATTCCATAACACAGCACGTCATGCCCAGGATGCAGCTGAGAGTTACCCGGAAGGGCTAGGAGACTCTGGGGTTGGAGGAGGTATCGGTTAGTGCTTGGTTGGGCTGGGGGGGCGAGTTATCGGTCGGCTGGTGATGAGGTGCTGTATTATCTTCCTTTGTTATTTCCTTTATCATTACTATTATTGGTGGTAGCAGTAGTGATTTATGTTACACCTTAGTTCCTAAACTGTTCTTATCTCAACCTGTGGAGGTTGCATTCTTTTCCATTCTCCTCTCTGTCCCTCCAGGAGTAGGGGGAGGGCAAGAAGGTGGGGGAGTGAGTAAACGAGCTGTCTGGCTGGTTTCAACCATGACAACCCACCAAGTATATCCCACAAGTGGGTTTGCCTTTACCTGAAGCAGGAATAACCCAGACTGTCTTCCCCAGCAAATTCTTTATGTGCACCACAGGAACTTTGTCCCCCTCTACAGTATGTAAAAGTTCTGACTGGGCTGGGCCAGCCCTGTTGGCAGATCCTCTGGTGTTGACCAACCAGCTTGCCTTTGGTAAATGTGTATCCCGATGTTTGAAAGTCCCACCACCCATTGCTCTCAGTGTAGTTTTTACAGCCCATTGTACCATTCGATTTTCCCAGAGGCTGGTGCATGGTAGGGGATGTGATATACCCACTCAATGCCATGCTCTTTGGCCCAAGTGTCTATAAGTTTGTTCTGGAAATGAGTCCCACTGTCTGACTCGATCCTCTCTGAGGTGCTGTGTCACCACAAAATCTGTTTGTCAAGGCCCAGGATAGTGTTCTGGGCAGTGGCTTGGGGCACAGTGTATGTTTCCAGCCATCCGGTGGTTGCTTCCACCATGATAAGCACATGGCACTTGCCTTGGCGAGTTGGTGGGAGTGTGATATAGTCAATCTGCCAGGCCTCCCCATATTTGTAACTCAGCCATCGTCCTCCATACCAGAGAAGCTTTAACTTCTTGGCTTGCTTAATTGCAGCACATGTTTCACACTCATGAATAACCTCGGCAATATTGTCCATTGTTAATTCCACCCCTTGATCACGAGCCCATCTTTGTGTTGCATCTCTGTTCTGATGGCCTGAAGTGTCATGGGCCCACTGGGCCAAAAATAATTCACCCTTGTGCTGCCAATCAAAGTCTGTCTGAGCGACTTCAATATTAGCAGCTTTGTCCACTTGTTGGTTGTCCTAGTGTTCCTCAGTGGCCCGGCTCTTAGGTACATGAGCTTCTACATGGCGTACCTTCACCACCAGGTTCTGCACCTGGGCAGCGATATCTTGCCGCAGTGCAGCAGCCCACATGGGTTTACCTCTGCATTGCGATTTGCTCTGCTTCCATTGCTGCAACCATCCCCACAGGGTATTTGCCACCATCCATGAGTCAGTATAAAGTACTGGTCACTTTTCTCATTCAGCAATGTCCAAGGCCAGCTGGATGGCTTTCACCTTGGCAAACTGACTCGATTCACCCTCTCCTTCATCAGTTTCTGCAACTTGTCATTGAGGACTCCATACAGCTGCCTGCCATCTCTGATGCTTTCCCACAATACAGCAGGACCCATCAGTAAACAAGGCATACTGCTTTTCACTTTCTGACAGTTTATTATATAGTGGGGCCTCTTCAGCACGAATCACCTCCTCCTCTAGTGACGTTCCAAAATCTTTGCCCTCTGCCCAGTCCATGATGACTTCTAGAATGCCTGGATGACTGGGATTTCCTATTGGAGCTCGTTGTGTAATTAGTGCAGCCCACTTACTCCATGTAGCATCGGTTGCATGATGTGTAGAGGAGGCTCTGCCTTTGAGCATCCAGCCCAGCACGGGCAACCAGGGTGCCAGGAGGAGCTGTGCTTCAGTGTCAGTCACTTCCGAAGCAGGTCGAACCTCTTCATAGGCTGCCAGTATTTCTTTCTCAGTATTTCTTTCTCAGCATAGCTGGTGTCAGATCCTCTGTATCCCTGACTCCAAGGGCCGAGGGGTCAACCTTGAGTCTGCCCTGGAGCTTTCTGCCAGAGGCTCCAGGTAGGGCCATTCTCCCCAGCTGAGGTGTAGAGCACATTTTTTACACCTGGCCCAGTGTGGACTGGTCCAAGGGCTACTGCATGAACTATCTCTCGTTTAATTTGCTCAAAGGGTTGTTGTTGCTCTGGACCCCATTTAAAATCATTCTTTTTCTGGGTCACATGATAGAGAGGGCTTACAATTGAACTGTAATTTGGGATGTGCATTCTCCAGAGCCCCACAACACCCAAGAAAGCTTGTGTTTCTTTCTGATTAGTTGGTGGAGACATTGCTGTCACCTTGTTGATCACATCTGTGGGGATCTCGCAACATCCATCTTGCCATTTTATTCCCAAAAACTGAATCTCCTGTGCAGGTCCCTTGACCTTACTCCATTTTATGGCAAAACTGGCTTTCAGCAGGATTTGGATTATTTTCCTGCCTTTCTCAAAGACTTCTGCTGCATCACTACACACGATAATGTCATCATGTATTGCAGGTGTTCTGGAGCTTGCCCCTGTTTCAGTGCAGTCTGGATCAGTCCATGGCAGATAGCAGAGCTGTGTTTTCAGCCCTGGGGCAGTCGGTTCCAAGTGAACTGGACACCCCTCCAAGTAAAAGCGAACTGTGGCCTGCACTCTGCTGCCAAAGGAATTGAGAAAAATGCCTTGGCAATATCAGTCGCGGCATACCACTTGGCTGCCTTTGACTCTAATTCATACTGAAATTCTAGCATGTCCGGTACGGCAGCAATCAATGGTGGTGTGACTTCTTTCAGGCCACGATAGTCTATCTCCACTCTCCGTTAGCCTTTCACGCTGGCCATATGGGGCTATTAAAGGGTGAGTGGGTCCTGCTGATCACTCCTTGGCTCTCCAGTCTATGGATCAGCTTATGGATGGGAATCAGGGAGTCTCGGTTGGTGCAATATTGCTGCCGGTGCACTGTTGTGGTCATGATTGGCACCTGCTGTTTTTTGACCTTCAGCAACCCCACAACAGAAGGATCCTCTGAGAGACCAGGCAAGGTGGACAGATGCTCAATTTCCTCTGTCTCCAAGGCAGCAATACCAAAAGCCCATCAGTACCCTTTTGGGTCTTTGAAGTACCCTCTCCTGAGTTAGTCTATGCCAAGGATGCATGGAGCCTCTGGACCAGTCACAATGGGGTGCTTTTGCCATTCCCTTCCAGTCCGGCTGATTTCAGCTTTCAGTACAGTTAACACTTGGGATCCTCCTATCACTCCAGAAATATAGATGGGTTCCATCCCTTGACAGCTTGATGGCATTGGGGTACACTGTGCACTGGTATCTTCTAGAGCTTTACACTTCTGTGGGACTGATGTGCCAGGCCATCTCATCCACACAGTCCAGTAAATCCAATTGTCCCCTACCTCCACCTGGCTGGAGGCAGGGCCCCTCTAATAGTGATCACAATGTTGGACACTTAAGTCTTGTAGAAAGGGATTATTCTTCGTTATCACAGGAGCTGGAGTAAACTCAGCTCTTCCACTCCTTCTGGGAACCTGCTCAGCAGAGACTGAAGCTTCAGCTTTTATGGGATAATCAGCCTTGACCTCTGTTCTCCTCTTCAGTTCATGCTCCCATTCCTCCAGAGCTGAGGTAGGTTTTCCGTCTCACTTCCTCGTGTCTTCTCCATGAGCCCACATGTAAAACCGTAGGGTGGCCCGTGGCGTGTACCTCCTATATCTTCTCTCTCAAGTGGTAGGATGCCATTTGTTAATAGCTGAGACATGGTTTGGTGTATGTGGGGAGCTGGATAGATTGGATAGATCGTCTCTCAATTGTTTGAGCTCCTGGGACAGTTTTTCCACAGCTGAAATGATAGAAGGGATGAGATTGTCTTCGAACTCTTGCAGTTGATGAATCATTTCATCCACTGTTGGTGGAGCTATATCATTCCAGGTTCTTACTGCCAAGTAGTGGGCATGTGATGATGGTGTAAATTCCCTTGTAAATCTCTGCCACATGGGTCATGTACATTCAGCTTCATCTGGATCTACAAGTGCATCCCAGCATCCGGCCTACAATAGATCATCTCTACAATGGCTGATTCCCTCAGAGACCGGATGCGTTTCTCTAGAGTGGTCCATTTGGTTGGATGACTCATACCATCATCCTTGTACGGAAACCTTTCTCTCAGAGCTGCCAAGAGCCGCCTCCAAAGACTGAAGGACTTTTTCTCTCTTGCAATTGATTTGCCATTTCCCCCTTCCCTAGCAAGTGATCCCAGGTCCCTGGCTTCTGTACCTTCTAGTTCGTGACCATTGGCCCCATTGTCCCAGCATTGGAGCAACCAGGTGATGATACGCTCCCCTGGTTGACAGGTAAAATCTTTCCACATATTCCGTAACTGAGGTCTGAAGTCAAGAAGTCAACTCTTCTTCTTCTTCCTCTGATTCATGTAATAATAACTCTTGTTCAAATGCTGTCCTGTGTAGTAAGTGCATTGGTTCTTCATCTGTCTTCACTGTATGGGTTGCTCTTTGTGCCTCTTATTTGCTTTCCCCCTTGCATAGAGGGGCAACCGATACTGGCATGAATTGGTCCTCTGGTTTAGCTGCAGTGATTATCACTGTGGTTGGATTGGCTGTGGTATCTGTTGTCACATTTGGTGCAGCCGCTTTGCTTGGGGTTTGAGTAGCAACAGCAGCTGCGCTGTCTGCTGCTATTGGGGTTTGGGTAGCTGCTGTTGTCACTGGGGTTGGTGTAGATGCTGTGTTTGGAATTGGACTAGCTGCTATGCCTGTTGTACTCAGAGTCTGAGTAGCTGCTGTACTTGTCACTGGGGCTGGTGTAGTTGTTGTATTTGGAGTTAGAGTAGCTGTGTTCTCTGTTGCTCTGCCATCAGAACCAGAGACATTTTTTTCCCTTTGAAAGTGCTAGATAGTGTTGAACAGGGCTTTGTAAGCACAGGCCAAGCCCCAGCACGTTGCCATGATTTGTCCCTCTCTGGTATGACCAGGATGACAACACACCTCATATAAGTATTTTGCTAATTTTTCTGGATTTTGCATTTGTTCAGTGGTTAAGTTCCAAAGCACTGGAGGGGCCCACTAACCTAGATACTTGCCCATACTGTCCCACTCACCCTGCCACTCATTACTGTCCAGACTCAGGAAAATCTCTTGGCCCTCCTATATTGTCATCTAACCCTAGACAAGACCCAAACTCAACTCTGCTTAACTTTTGAGATCAGACTAAATGGTTATGGGTAAAACACACTTTCCCCCTCACAATCAGCAGGCAGGTCTCAAGGGTATCCAAAGGCCATTCAAAACCTTCAGAACTCTCAAATTATGCTGTAAATAGTCTGGTGGGGGAGCTGTGAATGTAAGGGAATGTCTCCTACATAGGCTGACCACCCCAGGAGGGAAAAAAATGTGCAATTGCTAAACACTTCCATTATATATATCCCAAAGTACAGCGGTGATGACCACACTTGGAACTCAAGACAGCCCAGTTTCATAATAAATGAGTCTATTGTATTACAAGTCATTACCGTAAAGAGACAGCAAAACAAGAACCGTAGCCCAGGCTCCCCACCTGATAAACACTAAAGCAGCAAATACCAGCTGTAAGTAAGGTACGACATGCTGAAACTCTGAGATCAAGAGCAGCAACTTTGAGAGCCAATAAATCAGCATTGTGACGAGTGACTATTAATCTCAAATAATGAATGCTATTCACAAATATGATTAGACACACTCTGGTCAGATCTGTCATTATGTCAACCCTTCGTGCCCCATATTGGGTGCCACAGAGAACTGTCGTGGTTTAAGCCTGGCCGGTAACTTGGAACCATGAGGCCACTTGCTCAGTCCTCCCCCTCCCTTTTTTTCTCTCCCGACTCCCAAAGTGGTGGTGAGAAGAATCGAAAGAGTGTAACTCCCACAGGTTGAGATAAGAACAGTCCAGTAACTAAGGTGTAACACAAACCACTACTGCTACCACCAATAATAATAATGATAAGGGAAATAACAAGGGCAGAGAATACAATCTCTCACCATTCACCCACCTATACCCAGTCCAACCCAAGCAGTGATCTAGCCCTTCTGTGTAACTGCTCCCAGTTTATATACTGGGCATGACGTGCTGTGGTATAAAATACCCTTTGGCTAATTTGGGTAAGGTGTCCTGTCTCTGCTTCCTCTCAGCTTCCCCTCCTCCCTGGCAGAGCATGAGACTGAGAAAATCCTTGGTGAGAGTAAATATTACTTAGCCACAACTAAAAACATCGGTGTTATCAGCGCTGTTCCCAGGCTGAAAGTCAAAACCACAGCACTGCACTAGCTACTGAGGAGGAGAAAAATGACTGATACTGCTGAACCCAGAATGGTGACAATATGGACAAGTATCTAGTCCAGTGGTACCCCTTCAGTGCTTTGGAAGCGTTGGAGATGGAAGGCAGCTGTATGGAGTCCTCAATGACAAGTTGCAGAAACATCTTGTTCTTAGAAACAATAATCCAGGTTTCTTTTTCTGCCGTTTGAAGTCATGCACTCTATATTGACTGTGTCCTGGGTCCCTTGTCTCAGGATCAACACACTGTAAACAAGATACATCTTATCACAACTCATAGCAAGACACTGCTGTTTAGAACTGTAAATTGTCATGAAGCTGTCTGCTTAATCTTCTTTGCATTCATTTTTATTAGATTTCTTACTGCTTCCTTCAATCATGTTTGCAGATTATTAAAAGTAAGAGTTTGGGAAAATGCAGTCTTTTGAGCTGTCAACTCTGACATGGCTGCTTAGACAGAATACATATAAATAAAAACCCTCCCAATATTTGCTTTAGTATTTTCTGGCATAGTATCATGTGTAATTATGTTGTTAGCTGCAAGTTCCCAGGTGAGATTGGAAGTGATTTTGTCTCCCTTAGGATGGCTTGATGGCTTTTATAATACTAAAGGAACACTCATTTATTAGAATTTCAGGCTGGGGAAAGTACCAGGTTGATATTGAAACCACTTTGGTTTGTTAAAACCTTATCTTCATTTCCATTTTATCACTTCAAACTTTCTGAGTTTGTCAGCAATAAAGCACCTACAGCAATAAAACAAACTAATGGAAAGAGGGGGATTACATTCAAGGCAGGAGAGGAACAGGAAGTTTGTTCACTCCATACAGCTATAACACACACAGACGGGATACCGTGCTATAACTGAAGTTGTTCTGTAACTGCATTGCGGCTTTCTGAAGTCATGAATTTAGTCAAAAATGGAAGCAGACAGAGCACACCTGTATCTCTGTTGCAGCCTTCTCTGAAGTTCTAGCACAGTCACTTAAACATGCTGCAATTTTTATATCTGTTTGCCATAGCTGCCCATGACCTTCTAGGATATTTCCCTGCTTTGACCTTGAAGGAGAACACTTTGCCCACTTCCCATCCTCCCCAACTTTTGCTTTAAAATCTTCTTTATTATTCTTCTAGGACAAGATAACAACCTTTTCTCATTTCAGTTTCTCTGCTGCTCATGCCAGGAACTCTTCTCTAGATGATTTGATTCTTTGATTAGATGGCTTAAGTGCCTTCATAGTGCCCATTTCCCACAGCAGGTAGCAACCAAAACTTGTTTTATTGACAACAAAAGTTTTATTTTGTAGCTCTTGAATAGCTTTTCTTTAGAAAGCAACAGCAATCCCAGCCCTCTTTAACAGAGACCTTAAAAAAAAAAGAACGTACTACTTGTTGCTTGCTGTGTTTTTATGGGTTTCCCATTCCTGAATCACAGCTGTCCTTCCTCCAGGGTAGACCACCAGCCCTGAAAGCACCTTTGCCTGCTGTGGCTCCTCAGGCAATTGTTACAGGCTGGCTTTCTTCTGAGCCCTGTCAAGGGATTTATATAAACCTCCTTACACTACAAGTAGTTAGTATATCATTTATAGTAAGCTGTTAGGAATAATGGTCTACTGCTTCAAAACAAAACATAATTAATCATGGAAGTGAGTACAAGTAAGTAATTAAATGGAGATAAAAAGTATAATTCACACAAATGTCTAATTATTGTAAGATTATTGCAATCTTCAAAATCTTTTATGTATCTAAGTAATTTTTTAAAGTGGGACTGTAGCTCCTGTATCACTTAAATACCTTTGGAAATGTTATATGCCGGTTCTCATTTCTTCCATTGTCTCTGTTTTATGTGTTCATGTTGAATGATTTATACACAGCTGTCTGTAAATAGACTAGCACAGTGCTGGATCATTAACTATTAGGCCAGTGTTAAACTGGACCAACTGAAATGCATGTTGTTGCCTGAGAGGGTTTTGCTGTGCTTTGCAGATGTATGTTTTATGATGAATGCATTTACATGATTTACATTAATTTATGAGAGACCAAGTGTGTCTAGTGGTGTCAGGGTAATTATAAATATCTTATGATTTACAATAAACAGAGCTTTCTTTGTTTTCTGGAGTGAGGCCTGGATACAAGCAGGTAAATTACTCAGGTACCATAACACATACGATCAGATTCTTTATATGTGGTATTTCACATCTTTGAATTCTGACTGAATTTGCAAAATGGAAATGGCAACATCATGTGTTGGGATGCACTCAAATAAGCAAACCTTTTGAAATATGCATCTTCACCTGCACTGGGGGGGTGTGTGTGGTTAAACAGCAAAAGAGCTAGAGGAGTGGCTAATTTTCCTCAAAGGGGCATTTCTCCAATGGTGTGCTACCTTATTTTTTATTTGTGGGTTGGTGATGTTTTTGAGATACAAAATTGCATTATTGCCTGATTGCCCTGTAAGGGCATAATTCCAAGGAAGTTAGTACAAAGGGTAGACTAAAGCAGGCATAGCCTCCCGGGAAGTAACAACACTCAAGCAGCATTTGCCTTATGCTTGCCCACGGAATTGAAGGCTGGTGCTGTATGGGGATGGAAGAGTATAGCTGAGGGATGGGGAAGGGACTGGAGCAGGGTATTCTCAAGAGCCAGTTAGTCCATCCTTCTGTGAAACTTCGCAGGGATCTTAGACACAAGATCAGGTCCTGGAGCAGAGCAGGTCTTTGAAGAGACGAGGCACAAATTTGTCACATCTATTTCTGCCTGCAGCAATACTTCACAGGCTTTTGTGCAATTATCAGATTGAGACTATATGCTGCTGCCTTCTCAGTGACACTGCATGGAGCACATCTGGAAACCTTATCTTTGCAGAAGCTGCTTTTATGTACACTGGATGGATAACATGGACAGTTTAATGTATCATTAATTCTACAGCTGAGCAAAGAGGAATTAAAGTAAGAAGGCAAAGACATTAGCAGTTATGATAAATCAAACGTGAAAATTGCATATGTTTGGTTCTTCTGCAGTATAAAAGAAGAAATCATGATGCCAAAAACATTAAGTTATAATACCTTTTATTGAATACATCTTCTAAGAAGGGAAAAGTCTTTAAGGTGGGAGTGGGTGGAATGAGAGCATTCAGTGAAAAAAACAAATTTTTAAATGAGGAAAAAGCTCCAACAAACAATTGTAGACTTAATCATAAGTTTAAACCAACAATAGTGTGTGTGGCTTTAATCTAACATAGTAGAATACAACAAACTGCTCTAGCTTGCTAACACATAGAAAGAGGAATGTCTGGATGATGGAGGAAGGAACATCATGGGACTGATAACAACTAGGGAGACAGTAAATAAGACTGAGGATGCTGGCCTTCAAGATAACAAAGTGGCGCTCAATGTGGAGCGAGGCTGGAACAGAACAGAAACAAGGACATAAAGGACATACCAGCTGCCAACTCAGCACTAGGACCTTGCGAGCATGCACAAGCACTGAGGTCATTCAGTAAACACAGCGAGGAAGACTATGAGGGACCACCAGAGACCCCACCCAGCAAGAAAAAGCATGTGTAATTAGGATGTAAATATTATAATTGGTTCCCAGAAATCTCACGACTATGTAAATCATTTCCTGGAAAAGCTGTGAATGTGCTAAATACAGAGCTGCTCCTGGCAAGTAATGGGTGTGCTCACCTTTGCAGAACTATCCAGAGCTGCCATAAAAAATGTCTACTTTCTAAAACTCAAAATTGAGTCTTGGAGAATTTCTCCGACTGACTTATGTGCTAACACAACCACACAACTGTTTCATGGTCCATTCTTGTTCCCATTCTTAGAAGATATTACAGACCTGGAGAAGGACCTAAAAAGATCAGTCTGGAATGGTTCAAGGTTTTGAGGAATTTAATTCATTAGAGAAAAGAAAATCAGGAAAACTAAATCCATGAAAAAAGACAGTAAAAGGTAACTACTGGTGTATTTAAAATCCCCAAGGAGTAGAAAGCATTGATATTACAAGACATTTTGTAGCTGTGGTAAATACAGGTAGTTAGTAATGTGAGCCGCTCCTGTAAAAGGTGAGTGTGAAAGAATTGGGGACAAATGTATTTACACGTGGAATATAATGGGAAAAGGATAGGATAGGATAGGATAGGATAGGATAGGATAGGATAGGATAGGATAGGATAGAAGAACCTGACAATGCCAAAAGATGTGTAGTAAACGGAAGAGGAGATAGGGAAGTATATTGAGAAAGAGGTGTTGTGAGACATGGTCGGTATATTAGGGGCTAGCTGAAGGTAGCAGGGGTAGTGTATTACCTATGAGTGCTTCCTAATGTAGCTCAAGCCATAAAAACTGATCTGGGCAGCTGGCTTACTCCCCAGCACTCACCCTGACACGTGGCTGGTGCTGCTGGTTTTTCTTTTTTTGTGTGTGTCCATGGGCTCTTTCAGGTTCTTTCATTGGTTAGAACAAGAAGTGAGCAAGACTTAGCCTTAACGGATCCAAGAGGTGCCCTTTGCCTCTAAAAGTAGCTTGGACATACTTTGCGATGCTGCTCCAAAGCATCATGTCTTGGAGACAACTCATTAAATTGCAATCTCAGCTCATTTGAAAATGAGCATATCTTCCTAGATGGCCATTGGGGATGTTAAGAAAATTTAGAAGTGTGAACTGCAGAGTGAGCTATATAAACATGCTAACAAAGGAAAAAAAATCTTAGTAATCATTAGCTATTAAAAATCCCATCATTTTGAGTTTATTTACAATTGTCGTGGTTTAACCCAACCAAACAGCTTAACTCACTCCCCCCCCTTCTTGCCCTCCCCTACTCTCAGAGAGACGGAGAGGAGAATCAAAAAGAATGCAACTCCCATGGGTTGAGATAAGAACAGTTTAGTAACTAAGGTATAACACAAATCACTACTGCTACCACCAATAATAGTAATAATAAAGGAAATAACAAGGGAAGAGAATACAACACCCCATCACCAGGGGACCGATAACTTGCCCCCCCAGCCCGATCAAGCACCGACCGATACCTCCTCCAACCCTGCAGTCCCCTCCAGCCCCCTTCCGGGTCACTCTCCCCAGTTACATCCTGGGCATGACGTGCTGTGGTATGGAATACCTCTTTGGTCAGTTTGGGTCAGGTGTCCTGTCTCTGCTTCCTCCCAGCTTCCCCTCCTCCCTGGCAGAGCATGAGGCTCACAAAGTCCTTGGCCAAACCAAAACATCATTTTTATCAGCTTTGTTCCCAGCCCGAAAGTCAAAACACAGCACCGCACCAGCTACCAAGAAGGAGAAAAAGTGACTCCTGCTGCTAAACCCAGGACACCAATGTATAAATGTTGTGAAGTATTTCACCTTCCTTCATCCATGTTTGGTTGTTGTTACCTGGGATAAGTTAGCTTATGTGGTAGAGAATTCCAGCTCCAAAACGTCAGACTGTCACTGTTGGCACTAACAAATAAAATGTAGTTTTCTGACTGTTATCACTCAGCTACAAAATCAAAGACAAATCAATGGGAACATCTGATAGCAGTACTGTTAACTCCAGACATTCCAAAGCCTTGATGCTAGTTAAAAAAATAAACATCATTTATTCTTAATGAGGTAATAAATGTTGGCTTCCTTTTATTTCCTTTTGATTCTGAGTACAATTTAAGGAATGTTCCTGTTGCATTTTCCAGCCTTTTTTATTTCTTTTCTACAACAAATGAATTACATTCCTTTCAGTGTAAGAAAATCAGTGTGTTCAGTGGGTAGGGCATTCTTTTTTTTTCTGTGTTATATTTCTGATTCTGCCATGGCCCTGCAGACTGATTTGAATTGGAAGTTTTCCTGTACTTACATACTTGGTAAAGCAGGTTGAAAGCTGTGGGTACTAGAGACCAGACCAATCACGTTATAGGGTTGACCGGATCCAGAGGATACTCCTCTGTCCCAGATTCTGGTAGGCATATTTCCTGTTTTCCCATGTACACGAAGGAACCACAAGAAACATGGGGTAGTTTGTACTCTCATCTCTCCTAATCCTTGGCATCATTCCTCAGACAGCTGTTTATATACTGGTATAATGCATTGGTTAACATTTACCTCTTTATATATACATTATCTTGGTTTGCAGTAGAAGTTTATGCATGTGCTTAACTTGTTTGAAAATATTTTTCTTCATTTCATTTCTCTTCTAAAATAATGAATTTTGAAGATCAAGTCCATATTTTATATTTCCTGGTCAGTTATTTTTGCTTGCCCTGGAATACACACTTTCCCTCCCAGTGAACAGTATGTTTGTGTTTTCCTGTCAACTGTGAAGAAATCTGGAACAGTTTCCATTCCTCCAAATACTTTCTTTTAAGTTTTTGCCCTTAGTTGGCTTTTTCTTAGTTTGCCTGAAATGTAATAATAAGCAGTTCTACTAAGAGATATATTCAAAGAATACCAACTAGGACTAATATTAAAGGAATATTAACTTTATTTTCATTTCTTCACCCTTACAAAACAATAGAGCTTCAAGTTTTATTAACTACTTAAGTTTCTTTAGATTACAAGGAACGTGTAAACTATTTTTGAACTTGCTTCTTTAAATCACTGATACTGTTCATGAGGGGGGGGCTTTGTTTCCAAACCCCTTTTGTTCTCACTCTAAGTGAAATTGCTCTTATCATTTTAAAAGTGAACTACAAATTAACAGAGTTTCTCCTTAGCAACTGCTGTACAACATGTATTCTGAGATGTGAATACTCAAAATTACTAAGTCAGGCTGTCTTGAGGATATAAAAAATATTGGATAAAGTAAAATTTTGCCTGAAATGAAATTTGCAGGAATTTAAATATCTGTTGTTTAGTTCTAAGCAGATGTTGAAAAGGTTTTCCTGGATGCCATCCTTATTGATAGTATGTCTTTTGATCTGAGACCAAATAAGAAATCTGGATGTTAGTTTGGATTTGGAAATTTTATTTAAATAAACATATTAGTTAGGTATGTAAATCTGCTTATCATCACTTAAGGAATGTTACCAGAGTAAGAAACATCTGGAGCTTAATATCAGCTAACTTATTTAGTTTGTTTCATCTACAGTATTGTAGGATTCTTTATCTCAATCGCTTGAGTCAGCTTTATCTAAAAGGCAATTAGTTTTAAGTTCTGTTGTTTACATTTAGACTCATATGAAGTCCATGGAGTATAGTTTTATAGGCCTAGTTCCTCAGCTTTCCTGATCTGTTCAGAAGTAGGCCAATACACACTGTGGTATGAGAAAATCAGAGCTAGAGTAATCATGTCTTTGAAAGACCAGTGCTTTCTTTCACAGGAGACAGATTCTGAAAATTAATTGTTACTGTTTGGGTTATGAATTACATGATCTGGTTTATTTATCTGAAGTCACTATCCTGTAATTCCAGGAAAGGATTATTTGACCTGTTATTGATAAGGACATAGGCACAGACACCAATACATCCTTCTGCCATAAAGCTTCTTCAGTTTTGTGACCACATTTCCTCTTAAGCTTAAAAAAGGTTCTCAATCTAGTTCAAATTTTAAATCTATAGCAAACCATTTGTATGTTAGCATTTTCAAACCTGATGGATGCTGAATGTGTCATAGTGTACTCTTCCTAGCACAGACCATAAGTTTTATTAACCCATGGCATGTATCTTATAGTTATTGAAGTGAGAATGGCTAATGACTGAACCTTTGTATGCAAATACCCTACTGAATTGAGGAAATGTTGTTTTAAGGAAATGCTATTTATTGATGGTGAGCTGGAGATCGGCCCGTACTAGAGCATTTTGTGAATCTACTTTCCTCGAGTACTGTTCCATGTTTAATGATGCCCTGCAGCTGTGGGTCAGAAGTGTTGGTCTTATATCCTTGAGTAAACTATGTAACAATTTCTGATTTTGTAGTACATGATGTGGCATCTGCTGATTATTTCAAATGCAGTCTTACAGACAAACCATAATGAACAGTATTATTATTTTTAGTAACTTGATTATGCGTAATGGCTTTGGAGGAAGAATTCCTTTGCTGTACTTGTCCTTGAGGAAGGGAGTACTGATTGATTTCCTTGGTGCCACCATAAAATGAAAGCTAAATAACCATATTCATAATAATTTGGAAATACAAATCACAGTGATGTCTTCAGTGTCTAAAGCTGATTTTCTGTCTTATTCTGCTACTCTGACTGCGGAAAGTCACATTGGGGGGAAAAAAGAGCTTACCAGTTTTTGATATATAAAAGTTAAAACTGAAATATCTATGATAGATCCATGAAATAATTATAATATTAAGAGCAAACAAAGCTCATGGGTATTAGCCTCTGATGCCATTTAAATGATCATTATGTTTCAGTGTTGTTTGTGGAAGTTGTTTCACAATGTACGTAGTGTGTGAGTTAACTTATTCCAAATCTTTTTCCTGACTCAATTAAAACTATAGTTCATCAGTGAAGTTCATTGTTTCTGTACTTACAAATACTTCGCAGTATCCATCTAGAGAGTGTATACATTAGAAGAGACATCTTCTTGAAGGACTAGACAAAACAGAACTGCAGAGCAAGAAATTATTAACACAGTGTTGAAAAAGTGTTTCCTACAAAAAAAATGGAAAATGTGTTAATTTGTATCATATCCACTAATTATGCATTTCATTACTCAGCATGTCATGTACCTACTTGCTTCATTTCCTTATGATAAGTTATGTTTCTATATAATAGATTGACATTTTCTACTGGTCAAGATGAAAAAATAAGGGGAGTATAATAATATATATAAACCAAACGTAATATTTACTCACACAAGAATGTTTCTGATAACTTATTTTTTAAAAGAATTGTGTTGGAGTGGGAGAAACCTATCTCATTATTTTAAAAACTTTTTCACATGTATCTCAGCTCTAGAAAGAACAGTGGAGTCAAAATAATCTTTTTACTAGCTTTCTTATATACAGGGAAAATATATCTAACAGGGAGCATTACTGCTATTTCCTGTTGTGATTTTATTTAATTAATGTTATTTCATCTGTGTACAGATGACATGCTGGGTTAGGCTCATAATGTGTCTGTTGTGAATCCATTAACTTCAGGTGCGATACAGCAGATGCACTAGCTGAAACCTGTTCTTTGAATGACATTACACCCATGCGTAGACTTACTTGTATTTATGTTAGCTTGTATCCTTTCCTCTTTCTCTTTTCTTCCCTTAGAAAAGTGAAGAAGCTGACCCAAATCCTAAGGCAATGCTGATAAATATTATTTAAAGAAACAGTTATCTGAAAAAGAAGAAATCTGTGATATGGTTAGTAATAGCTTTTACACCTGCTGCGGATGAAAGACACGAACTGACTGGTGCACTCCTTGCCTTATTTATCCTTCTGGAAGAAGTATAATAGCATAACAGGAGGTGAATCATTAGTATGCTACAAGAAAAATGCAGCTCAGTAGTAAACTCTATTTGTGAAGCAGACTTACTGAAATGTTTACTGTTAAGCAAATACCATTGCATGGGCAGTGCTAAGCCCCTAAATGATGATTGTGCGTGTGTAAATGATGACCAGTGTAGCTTTTAGATTAAAAAGTTTTGACAGAGGTGTTCAAACAACTTCTGTGGAGCACTGCAGAGACACATTCTCTAATGCCATTGGGGACTGCAGATTGTTATTTGTTGAATGAAAATGAAAATGCTTTCACTTGCACAGAACACGGAATTTCGTCACACTCATATATATCGAATAAGCTGTTGAAAAGAAATATATTTACTGGAATTCAGAAAGAATTTTCCTGAGTTCTTATGGTGATAATAGGCCTTCTTTGTCTGATGAATCACTCAGCAGGTGTCAGCACTGAAAAAGCAGGCCTAAATTTTTCACATGGAGTTTTCTCTGTTCTATATTATTTTATTTTTTTTTTTTTTAAGAATAATAAATAGTGGGATTTGTTGAATTCAAGGAAGAAATTTGTTGTGACCATAGAATGTGATTCTTTAGAAGAACAATGTGTAATAGCAAATAGCCAATGAATCATACTCTCCAAACAAAAACCATCATACAGAAAAGATCAAAGTTTATTATGCCTCACTTACTAGCAAAGAAAAATGTACTGGCAGATTCAATGTTAGCAAATTTGTGGCACACTGTTCACCTTTCCCCAACAGATGAGTGACTATCATTGATAGACTGGTCAGACAGACTAAAACAAAATAACATTTATCTTTTACAGATCAAGGATTCACATGCTTTCTTTTCGAAGAAAATCATGAAAGCTGAAATGGAGTTTTATTGGAAGTGATACAACTTCATTGTCAATTGCAAGCAAATGAGTGACAAAAGGTAGGCTCAATGTTTGTATTTAATATTTCATCGCTAAAAGGCATGGAATTCTTCTGAGTTATTCACACTTCTAAGAGCAATATTGCACAAGACTCAATGTTCAGTGCCAAGTGATAAATGATTTTTCAAAATTACTGTGTGGAACAAAATCATTTAACTGCTCAGTATATGTCAGAGTGTGCACAATGTGAAAGAAAACTATGAGGTTCTTCTCCTACTATCTTGTCTCCTTCTTCCTGGATGGTATTTTTCTTTGTGGTATACCTTATAACTCTATGTTTTCTTTTTGAAGGATGTTCCTCAAAAAGTGCATGGTTAAAATATTCTTGAAAACCACAGGTTATCTTTGTATGGTAGAGGAGAAGAGCCCATCCGTATTGGTAGAATAGATTTTTGGTTCACGCACCTCCCGCCAGTTAAACTCTACCTTCTAAGTACAGCAGGAATACCATAGTAAAATGTTATCATAAGGATAGCTCTTATGGACTTTGGTTGCCTTCCAGTCTCTCCATTTTCTTGACATAAAAAGTACCCAGTACCCTGCCTACATAATGTACTGTTCTGTAAATGTAAAGGTAAAAACAAGGCTAATTACTAAAAAACAAATCTGAGAGCTAGGTCCTTGATTTGCTTGATTACAGAAAAAAGTTGAAAAAAAATCTCTTGAGTTTTTCCTGTCCAGACTAAGTCATCTCCATGTTCACTAAATGTTACTAGATGTAAATAGAGGTTGGAAAACTGTATCCAGTGGGCATTTACTATATGGTAGGAAGAGGCAAAAACTTAAAACTATATGAAACAAGCAGAAGATAAGTAATTTGTCATATAAACCTACTTTATCCAAAGATTTTTCAAACCAAACAAGGACTTGCAGAAAAAACCCCACAACCCCAAAAAACCACACCAACCTCCAAACAACACTCTTCAAATAAGTATCTAATATTCTTTTTTTTTTTAAAAAGTCAGGGCACTTCAAAAAATGAAGGGAAAAGGTTTTGTTTGCTGCATGCTATCTAAATTGTATGGCCTTTGCAATGAAGAAGTCCAGTATAGGAAGCAACTTTTCTGATGAGAGCTGAAGAAACAGTAAGCTAATCGTGTTTCATTTGCAAACTATTAAATAGATAATTCTATTTAAACACTATGATTCTCTACTGTACTTATCTGATATAATACTTTCCTTGCAGCATGGCCATGCCCTTTCCATATACTTTGTGATATCTCTGATAAAATGGAATTAAGAGTGATGACAAAACCAGAAACATCTGGGAAATGAAAGCAGAAAAGATAAGCATCAGATAGCAATCAATGGATCACTTAACGCAATTATGCTTAGGAAGTGAAAGTAGTTCCTATGATGTAATTTGCAGATGATTAGGCTGGTGAAGGCAGTCAGTGCTGCTTCCCTTAGGCTGTTACGATGATGTCGGTGCAGATGTCTGTCCCAGAAATGCCACACATTCAGGAGAAGCTGTCAACTCCCTGTGGTACCACCCACTTCAGATGAGACAGAAGAGAGCATATGCCCTGTGGCAGTGCCATCCATTAGAACAATCTGTGTAAGCTACACTGTGAAGAAATGAGCAAACTGGAACAGAATGAAACATGAATTGTAAAGCATGGAGAATTTCTCCTTCCAGTTAACTTAAGCTTCCTGGTTCAGTCCAATCTCAACACCTCTCCAGTGACACATAACTTACTCTGTTTTGCCAGGTCTGTCCTTTCTCATTTGTCCAAGTTTTCTTTTTTGTCATTTCAACTTAGCCCATTTTCCTCCTCTACGTTTTCTAGTGCACTTTAGTGATTTTGCTCCCTTTCTTTTCACATCATGTCAAGTAATCACTTGCCTTTATTTCTCTTGCTTGTTTGGCTGATGTTTCTCCTATGCAACAATTCAGCTTTACACCCCCCTGCCTCATAGCACTCCCCTCATTATTATTTATTAATGGATTGCACAACTCTTCACTAACAGTTGATATATCTTGACATATCCTAAAGATGTTCAATAATTAAGCCCCACAATGAGCCTATAAAGGATGCAATTATATCATCTATTTACCAGATGGCTAACCAGGAACAGACAGAAGTTAGCTAAATTGCCCTGGGTTAAAAGTTGGGGAAAGGCAGCACAGGGAATACAATCCAGAGTCAGTTAAATTTCTTTGCCAGAAACTTGTAGTACTACAAAAGTATATATACCAGCTGTTGGGAAACCACTGCGCTAGCCCAGAATTGTCCTGTTCTAGCTAAGAGTTTAAGATCTATTATTGATTAGGTTTTCAAATTCAGTCTTTGCCCTTTTCTTTCCTAAGGGGAAAACAGAAATACCTGAACTTGTAAATTTAAGTCTGCTCATGTTTTAAGGTCTCTCCTATACTAGTTCTGTAAGTTAGAGAGGTCTATGCATAGCTGGATTTTTTTAAATTCTAAAATGTATATTAACAGCAAAACTGCTTTAAGAAGAGTAAGTCATTGTCTGACTGTCAATCCATCTATCTGTCTATCTTAGTGTGAGCTAGTCAGACAGCCTGTCCATAGCATCAAAAAGCCGGGCTAGATTTGTTATCTGTGCAACCATCTGGACTACATACTGAATTCTCTGTCACCATTAAACAGATGAATCACACTTTGTAAATAATGACTTTAAGGGGTTTTTGCTAGAGCTACTTGTTTTCTGAGCCTGGCAAATTCTTGAGTAGTCCTTGTAAGATTAGGTCTTGATGTCCATGTTCATCCTGCTACCATGTGTATGATTTTTTTTTTTTTTGGTACATAGAATGTTGAGCAGAATATATCCTGTAGAATATCCCATATGCAGGGTTTGCAGCACATTTGTGGAAGCACTGAGATGGCACTTTAGTTATTTTCATTAAATATTCTAGGAGCATTTTAAGCCTTTTTTGAGGGAGAAACTGTTACATTGCAGACTCATAGTAATTTCAGGATCAATTAATATACTGTGATAATGAAAACTCATTTTAAAGCAGACAGCCTTAATTTTCATGGTGGAAATTAATCTCCAAAAGATAATTCTTATGATGGATAAAAGTACTGATTGTCTGCTGTGAGAGCTGCAGGCCGAAGCATGATCAGTTCAGTAAGGTGGTCCCATCACCAGGCATTGTATCCCTACTCTCACTGTCCTAAACTGCACCACACTTGGGTAGGAAGAGCTGATGTGCAATTGTCATAATTCAGTTGTAAACATGAATAAATGCCTTTTGGTCATTTTGTCTTTTGGCTTCTGGTACCTGACTTGAGCTCTTTGTGGGTTCCTGGAAAATTTCCACTGTGAACACAGCACATTTCCAAATCTTCAGGAATCACCACATTCCAGTGCCCAAAGTGGCACCTTGCAGTAAGACTAGTTGCAGTATATTGCGTAAACTCAGCGGAGATGAAGATCTTTTGGAGCCTTTTGAGATTTTGGCATAAGAAAGGTTGAATGCTGAAACATAGATTGCCTTTCTAGTTTGTGGAGGAAAAGGCAGCCCATCCATATGAAGTTATTGCTGAGCAAAATAAATTATTGTCTGTCAAGCAAATGGCCAGCCTTTAGAAGTGGTTAGAAATGCACAGCGATTACTAGGAAAAACAACACTTGTGAGTGCTAATAATTTCTTTAATGGAAGGTTTTCAGATATAAGGTCAAATCCTCCACTTGCATCAATTGTGTGGCAGGAAAATTTCATTGTTGTCAGTGTAATAACTATTGATTTACACTGGTATGTGGATAGTATGTTATGATGCGCAACAGGAGTGTCATTGTAACAGGTGACAGCTTTAATTTTTAAATATATAGTTTATATATTTTTACACTATCAGTGTCCCTTTAAACACTGTTTAATTAAGTACAGTTTTGTTTCTTGTCTTTGTCTTGTGTTTGTTGACTTTTTACTCTCCTTACTACTGTCATAAACATTTTTATGCTATAAATAACAGCAGGGGTTAAATGTATTCTTTGTGACAAGCAGTGTGCAGTGTATTCGCTTCTTCTAGAAGATATATTATCTTTTTATTATTTTGAATCTCCACTGCTTCATTATTCTGAAGATCAGTAAAAGTACATCTGAGGCCCAGTTATGAAAAAAAAGTCTATGTGTATATATACGTATACACACATATATATATTCTGCTTGTGACAGATATATGTTTGCACCTGAAAATATCCAGTCATACAAGCTACAATTTGAAGGAAGTTGCAGACTTTGTGTTGGTGTATTTATTTACTAGACAGGTTCCATACAATGCTGTGATACAAGATCTTGTAGTATGCTGAGATTGCATAGGGTTAAAAGGATAAATCAATTAGGCTTTAAGTTTTCCTTCTGTCTAAAGAGTTAAATATACAAAGGATAAGAATTGGAGAGGTCATCATGCTGTGGACCTCCCTGTGCCCAAGCAGTTGAGGAGTTTTGTCCTAATTCACATCACATCCAAGGATTCTGCAACATCTGATGATGTGGCAGGTATATTTATGATTTATATGGATATGCAAATCTTTTGCAAGTGTAAACTGACTTGACTGAAACTGTGTCTCTTTGCATTAAAGGAAAATTTTACCAATGATGTGCATTATATCCATTGCAGAGGAAGACTGATGCTTTTTGAAAATCTGATCTTGTCGCTCCTGTAGTGCATAGGTACAGTATGGAATTAACTTTAAATAAAACCAAAATATACACAGGAGGAAACATCAAGGACAGTTAGGTATACATTTTAGGTGCAGACATTGGCAGAATTTGTAGCATATTTTCAAGTTGTATATTTTCACCAAATACCAAATTGGGCCAGTGATTTGCAGGTGGGAGAAAGACAGTAAAAGAGTCTTTCCCTGTGTAACTGTCCTATGACTCTCAAAGATCAGTGACTTAAGTCTAGCCTCATCTCAGGAAATTCTATTTTATATTTGTCTTCATTACTGAGGGTGCTTCATATTCTCTTCCTCAGCTCACTGCAGTTCTATTTCTTCATTTTATGTATCAGGAAGCCAGACAAAGTCGCTCAACTTGCAGCAGAATTTAGATTTTTATTAAGTCAGATAGAAATCATCTCACTCAGCAATCTGGAAAGATGGTGAGAATTCGTGGGTTTGGCATGATGGTCTTTTTTAATTACTATGGATTTTCAATCTTCTATCATACAGTGAACTTGCAACTTGAGTGTCAAACTCCCCTCTAGTGGTTGTTCTACAGAGAGAATAAACATCAGTTTAGCTTGATGACAAGTATTTAACTCTAGACTGAGAAAGATGGCAATTCATGTGAGATTCTGATGACTGTACATAACAAAAAATTTTTTTTTGTCTTTCTTCCTCTTTTAATGATTTAGTTACTTCACATGTTGAAATACTGCAATTAAAACATGACTCTTTGTCAAAGCAAACAAGCACAAACAAAAAAGAATTACGGCACTATACTCTGCAAAATACGAACATGCCACCTATTGGTGATGGCTTTGCATATTGTGATTGCTCTCCAACAGGTCAGTAGCAATGTCACAATGAACAATGTCGTTTGCCCCACACAACGCAGCAGAGCCATGCGTAGCTCTGAGCGTAGTTGTATTAAAGCAACACTAGTGCTGCGATAATATTAAAGCAAGAATTGAGCAATAAGTGTGAAATAAAGAACTGAGTGTTAAAAATGTGCAAAGAATAGAGTGACTCATTAAGTGTCATTATGATTAAAGAGTTCCATTTCTTGCTAACAGAGTTCTCAGCAGCAGATTGTGAAACCAGAAATATACTCTAGCACGCAGAAGTTTTTTGCTATGTGTGAAGAGGAAAGATATGGTGAACTTGTGTGTTTCTCAGCCATCTGAGCTGCAAATTTGCACCTCTACAATCCTCTCGGAGAATCTGTTAATAACTTTTGGAAAGCTATTCTGCTTGAATCTCATAAGGCAGTAAGATTGGACTCTTCCTGCACCAGGTCTGTGCATGGAAAGGAAAAAGCCGAGGGACATATGACTTTTCACTCTTTTGTGAAGGTTTTATGTCCCAGTTTTCAAAAGGAGCCTTCATTCATCCTTTATTTGTATTCAGAATTATCTTTCTGTTGATTATATGTTGTACCTCTGATATTCTTGCCAGGAAATACACTTGTACGTGCAGAAGCGGAGATTATGTTTTAAAATTGTAGTTCTTCTACCTTAGTTTTCTTATGGTTATATAAAAGTTACCAATTTTCTCTACTCTCCAGGATAATCTTTGGTCACTGCTTATGATGCAGTGTTTAATGTTATTGAGTAGAATAAAAAAAAATTAATAATGGTAATGTTATTAGTTTCCTCAGCCTAAAAAAAGAGAAAGTGCTGTTTAGTACAAATTTTGGAACAGGTTTTTGCTCATAATCTTGCTGCTTCATCACAGCTTAGTTTTGGTGGTGGCTTGGGGTTTTTTGTTTGATTAGGGTTTGGGGTTTTCAGTGAAAGGACAGTTAACCTGGACTGGATGCAATAAGCTTATCACTAGTGTGTGACATTATATGTACACACTAGGTTGTAAGAATGTTAATAAAAACAAAACCAGTTCTGGAGAGATAAGTTAATAATGATAGACAGCATATAGCAAGCACAATTAAAGCATACCACAGAATATTAGTTGATTAATAATCTCAAAATATTGGTTTTGCTTAAACTTGAGTTTTGTCAGAATAACAAAACAACCGAACAACCTAGATAAAACTTGGAATGAAGAAACAAAAAAGCACGTTTGAAAGTATGGGGTATGTTGTTACACTCATAAAGATTGTAAAGCAGTAGCTGTGTCAGGTCCTCTTAAAAATAATATGCTTTCATCTTGTGTCTTAATGTAAGACCATCTTTTATAGCAGATGTTCTGGGAGTGCTCCCTCCCTTACGCAGTGACAGAAGCATACCAATGCTCCTAGAGAGGTTTACCTTTCAGAACTGACAAGTGTTAAAAGAAAAGGGGGTTGAGAACAGGTTTATAATCTACATCACAGATATGTGGGAAAAGGTTTTAAAATATACTGTGTAAGGGAAAAGAGAAAAATCAGACACATTAAATAAAATCTATATAAATAGTCACAGTGAAGTCATACAATGATCTTTAGCAAAATAACCCCCTCTAAAGCAGGCCATGAGCAGCGAGAGTCCGTTATTTCTTATGGGATGCAGTGATAAAGAAATTACATACTTATTTGAGAGGAACATAAATAAAGATTAATAGGTTAATGAGTTATTTTCCTTTCATTACTATACTATTGTACTTTATTATAATTGCTTTGCACTCATTTAATTAAATTTGAACTAGGGCCAACACAAGATAATTTGTTTTCCCTGTACTAAACAATGAGTATGCAGATTGGAAGTACTGAAGCAGTAATCAGCCCTCTGTTTGCAACACTTTTCTACTCTGAGTAGACATTATAATTGATAATTTGATTGTTGCAGCACTCCGTGCAATATATTTTAAAGCAAAATTAACATAATGGAAATTATGTTGTGTGCCTAATCCGAGGTTTTTACTGTGTAAGGATATGAATCCCATTCTGTAATGAATTAGAGCACTATCCACCAAACATTCATACAACCTTTACATGCCTCATTTTGAAACAGAGCTATCTATCTGCTTCTACTCAATGTCTTCCTTAACAAGTTGTACCACTTAAGTGTACACAGAAAGAGCAAGAATCAAAAGCTAAAATAGCTAAACTGAGCATTTCAGTAAAACCTGATTTGTTCTGATGTAAATCTGTCATTAAAAGTAAGTAGTTATTGTAAAGTCTCTGTACAATTCTTGCATTGTTTCAAAGGCAGATGTTTACATAGTCCATTACAATTTATCTTTCCATTGTCCCTTTTCAGCTTCTGAGAAACCTGGTAGCAATTGACCTGAGTAGTAAAACCATGATGTGACTCAGATATCAAGGTAGAATGCCTATAATTTAAACAAAATTACCTCAGGCTCTCTTTTTTACATTCATATATATACTGGATTTAAGAAACAGAGATTATCATTTGTGCATGTTCTACAAGAATATAAAGAAAGCTTGGGCTTCTGTCTGAACTTTTCTTTGTCCCAGTCACATGCCCAATATAATAGGTTACTTCCTGTCGCCCCCAGTACCTACTAAGGAGTTAGCCTCTCAATGTCCTGACCAAATGAAGTCCTGAGAACAGTGGGACAATCCTGACCAGTTGTGTGCGACCTCAGCAGTCACCAAGGTTACCTTGCCTTTCAAGTCTGAGCTGTGAAAAAGAAGTGGAAAAACAAAGTGAAGTGTGATGGCTTATAAAACTCTGCCAACACTGGACTTTATTTGTTTTCTGGCAAAATAAGAGTGGCTTTGCTTGCGTAAATGTTTGAGTCACCTCATTTAATATTTGCCTATTTACATTTATGGCCTGAAGTGTCCCTGTACTAAAAAGGTAAGTTGTGGGTTTGCAAAATATGTTCAACTTGTTTGAGAAAAGTCTTGTAGAGGAGATTATTTCACTTGCTGTCTTTCAGGGCTGAGGTTGCAAAGCCTCCTATGATTGTTCTCATGCAAGGAATCCTGTTGAAGAATAATCACAATTAATATTTTAGAGAAGTCATGACGAGGTTAAATATGCATGTTGGTCTGCTTGGAGAGCACTGCTAGTGAGTGTGGTCTCTGTTGCCTGTGTGGTCTCTGTTGCCTGCACAGGCTTCTTTGGTTTTGTACCATGCTTTCAAGGGGAGTTTTAAAATGAGACTGGAAGCCTGACTGACAGGCTCGACTTCACTTTTTCATTTATGGCTCTTTTTTTTTCTCTTTTGCTATTAGCATCATTATAAAGCCTAATATTTTAGGAGAGATGCCACTATACTCCTGGAACAGTGAGAAAATTAGAACTGGGACAGGAGAAATGGAAAGTGTTACATGTATTGGAGAAGGTGTCAGAGACATCACCATCCAGCTCTAAACCGAATGATCCTCTGAGAGATTCTCTCTATCCTTTGCTATGGTCTGAGACTACATACTGCACTTTGATCTTTTGGGGACTTCTGCAGTTTTCGAGCCATGTAATAGGTACTTGGGGAATCCTGCCTCAGACGGTCTCTCTCTTGCATACTGAGTTTTGAGTTATACCGGTCCTCAAGATCCATTTAAAGTCCAGAAGTAATGAGATGGACTTTGTTTCAGTAAATGAGATGGAGCTGACTGCCCGTGGTGAGGCCCTGTGCATTGGGAAGGAGCTTGAAAACCATAGTCCCTAGTGAAAGTTACAATGTAGGGGATCTCGTACAAAAAAATCCAAAAGCCTGTGGGCAGTTTTCTTTCCCACAGGTAACAGCACAAAGCACAGGAGCCTTTTATAACTTTTCTACTGTGAAGTTTAACCTAAAAGTCTCTGGACTCTTCATAAAGATTACAATCATCCTCACGATGGTTCAGTTTTGCAGTGATGGCTGGTGCATTTCAGCAGCTTTGGGTTTTCTCAGAGATAGGCAAACCTGAGTAGGGAGACATGGGACCATGGAAGACAGGGCATCATTTAGTCTGCCTCTCAAGGAATGTTGGGCTTTTTCCACACCAACACAGAATTTGTTACAGTGGATTATGCCTTCAGAAAAACTAATTAATATGTCTCAAGTAGAAAGCGGATCATAAGTGTTTCCTTTTTATACAAAGCCACTGCTACCAGCCCACAGAGCAAATCCAGGGAGGTTTCTGTTTTCCATTTACTATACTTTTCAATTGATTGGTCAGTGTTGTGTATCCTTTTTCAGTTTCTTTATTCCCTCTCTTTCAGACGTGGAATATCATGTCTGAAATCCTGAGGGTAACTATAGATTTCTTTTTATTTCACACAGAGACCTTTAAACACACAACATACCTGAACTGCCCTCCATCTAGCTTTAATTCAGTCTGGGTATGTAGCCCACACCACAGACTGAACACTTTAACACTGATTCTTTACACAATTTAAAAGGTTATACTAAAAAGGGAACAATCCTAGTCATAGTTGTGCATAGTAAATATAGCATGACTGGAGATATAAGTATGGGAGAGTATCTTGATATGAGGTGTTAAAATCAAGTTAGATTTATAATTTAATCAAAAAGCACATGAAGAAGGAAAAGTTCTAAAAAGCATTGGGGTAGTGGAAAGGTCTGTATGGAAAAGAAAGAAAAAAGAAAGGAGATTTTAAAAGGTAAAGTTTTGTAGCTAGAGAATTATATCTGCCATCCAGCATGGATATTTATTTGGGATAAATAAAATTGCAGTTGAGACTGCTGAAACGCGTGTATCACTCATCTGTGAGATAAAGCTGGTGGTGACGATTGGAAAGATTACAGAACAAAGGAAAGATTGTAAACAAAATAAAAGAAGTCTGTGGAAAAGCTAAGATAAATAAGGAATTTTCCAAATACAAAAAAATTAGGTCACTGGAGAAAGCAGTAGTTTTAAACACCCCAAAGGTAACTTACCTTCTGTTGAGAGAAATGTATTTTTCAAATATTAAATATTTTTGACTCAGTTTTCTCAATAAAGATAAGGATAATACAAATAAGAGAAACAGAAAAAGAAAAATTAATTAATATAGACTCTGAATACTGACAAAATCTGGGACTTCAAATAATCAACCCATATTTCTGTGGGAAGTTAAAGCAGTCAGGAGGAAACATGAAGATGCTGACCATGTAATGAGAAATAATGTCTGGTTGAAAATGCCTGATGACTTAAAGTATAGTTAAAGACTCTTAATGCTTGGTAGACTTTATGACACACATTTTGAGTAGTCTGTGGTTACAGGAAAATAGTTTTGCACAAAGGAGGTTTGCATGTACCAGTTTCCATTATCCTTGTGTACTACATGCTTTTTTTCTAGCTTGCTATAGAGAGGGCACCAAAATGAGACCAAGTAGATGTTGATGCAGAGGAGCAGTGATGAAAGGTTACATCCTCAATTCTATCTGAGTAGGGTGTTTAATGGTAAATTTAACAAGTAGAGCAGTCAAAGAGAAGAAAGAATCAGCCAAAGCAAGGTCTCACAGTCCTTTGCTAGTGCTTGTGTTCATCAAACCATACATAATCTAGCCCAAATTCTTCTATTACAAATACAGGAAAGAAAATTAGACATACACAGTTTCTGTACAGGCAATTTTGGGTTGTAGACACTCTTTTTTAAGTGATATCTAGCCTATTCATTATCATAATTCCATATAGTTCCAAACACAAATGTAAATCCTCACTAGGAGTAAATGCTGAGATATACAATGACATTTTTAGGTGAAGTACAGGTAATTTTCGAAAGCAGACTTAAAAATCTGAGATAACACAATGAACAGTAATTAGAATAGAAAAGACTGATCTCACAATAAAGTAAAAAATATATAAAATGTGTTTTCAAAGACAGCACAAACCAATGGACAGCAGGAAGTCTTATGAGTTTTCAATAACAAAAAAAGAGTGAACAAAAAGAATCACATCAAACTGTAAAATGCAAATATAGAGGCTTCATATAGTCTGAAATTGGTGAGAGATGACAGTAGTATAGTAATGCTCAAAAGACTCTGGTTTTAGTTATTTTTACAAAAATGTTATTGTACAGACAAGGTTCAAAACTGATGTTAGTATGGTACAAGGGCAAAGAGACCTTAGTTATTTCAAGTTAGAAATATATTCAAGTTAGAGAAAGCAGGTCTGTAGATGAGCATAAGAGGTCATCCAATTGAGTCAGAGAGAATTCTGAAGGGAATAGACAGGATAAATGCTATCACATTAGTTGAATTCTTCTGAGAAGCAGGAACAAAGAAGCGAGAGCTAAAATAAATCAATAGCAAAAATATTTGTTGGAATTTCTTATACAAATAGGGAACAAGTGCATGAAATATTTCACTAATGGCAGCAAGAGGAAGAAATAATTGAAACTATAAAGGGTTAGTGTACCTAAGGTTTAAAAAATACAGACATTTAACATTAGCATTTACAGTGAGCTGTTTTCTTTGCAAATAATTGCATATAATCTCTCTGCAAGGCAGCTCTAGTTTAATAAATAGTAAAAGAAGGCAGAAAAATGTTGAAATAGAAGTTTAATTTGGAGGTGGTTATAATTCTGGTTATTGGAAATATTTCCAATGGCTCCCCAGTAACACAAGTGTGCGTGTGGAAAGAGGGAGTAAAAATTGCCATTTACCCTGTCTACCATTTACCCTGTTTGAAAACATGCATAGCAGGAGGGACTGTGTGATCACAGGATTTTTTTTTGTTTTGTTTGTTGCCTTTTTTTTAATTAGTTTTACATCTGTGCAGGGTACACAAATGCACACAACAACTAAAAATCCAGCTCAGGAATTTGCCTGCTGTGGCTCTGAGCTAAAATTGTGAGAGCACTTCAGGGATGGGACCTTCCCAAGACCTTACCTGTTTAACCAGCAGCTCCCCTTACGCTTCAGCCATGATCCTCTTCTGTAGCACAGGCCTTGATGGATAAGTGCTAACTGAAATGTGAAGTAAAAGGGACATGTCATTCTTTTTCCAGTGACATACTCCTGTTTAAAGTGAAAAATGGAGAATTCTGTCTGTAGGTGCCACTGACTAATGTGTGCTATATTTGTTGTTATACTTAATTGTCACTCAAAAGCTCAGATGAGGCTGTAGCATCCTGCCTGGATATAGGAACTTTTCTGCCAGGGTGATGATGGATCATCAGATTCACTCTATCATACAGAAATCTTAATTTTGAATAACTGAAGCTCAGGTATCATGCAAGACCCCATCTATTCAGGCAAGAATGGCCATCTGTATAGAAGCTGTCAGCAAAGGTCTCTATGGGCTGCCGAAACCTGGATCGTCCTTTTTGCTTTGAGGATATGATGGTGGGCACAAAGGTCAGTTAACTGTAAATGATGAAGCAAATTGAAGTGTGGAGAGTGACATATGATTGTAAAGGTGATTGAATATTGAATTGTTATACATTGAAGCACTTAGGAACGTGGATTACTGTGGATTTTAAACTTTAGGGGGGGGGCATCCACTATCCAGGCCATGAGCTTTTGATAATGTGTGCTTGAGAAATTGAAATGTATGTGCATAACCCAAAAAACCTGTAAAGACTCAGAACCATTCCTGAAACATGCCTAAATTGGGTTTTGCTTCAATAAGATCATAGAAAAGATAGGATTTTCCCTCCTCCTTCTCAGGCAAAGTGGGTCACAAGTTGGTTCAAATCCTGGTAATGCAGCCTGAAGAATGAGATATTCCTGGAAGACGAAGTATGCTATCTGCAGTACATATCTATGTTAGGGCTGCTGCTCTTATAGGCACATCCAAGCTGGCTTTAAATGCGATTGCTCAGCTAGTAATGTAGCAGCACTGCGCCGGCACAGGGACCAAACTGTTTACCCAGTTTTTCAGCCATGGAACAACGTTCACATCAATGAATGCAATGGAGACATACTCAGAATAAGAATGTGATTTATTCTTTCAATGAGAGAAGCAACTATACGTTCAACAAAGGCTTTCCTTAGACTAATGGCCAAAGTAGGCCCCAGAGCAGCTCCTCTATAGACCGAGAAGAAAGGATTGTTTGTTGAGGCCCAACATCCCCAAAAACCAGTCTGCTGAGTGGATTCCATCATGTATGAGTTCTCTGCTAACTTCATTGTCATGGGTGTTTCCACAAGCCTGCCATGCACAGCATAACTGTAGCATTTACTACAGCAGCTCCTGATAGAGCAAATAATTCAAAGTCCTGTCACAGCTTGAAAAGAACAGATGACTACTATAAACAGGTTTAACATATAGAAGATATTGTTTACCGGTGGAGTATAGGGCAATGTGATTTTCTATAGAACCTCTCATTCTCAAGGAATGGCAAAGCATTTAATGAAGGAATGAGTTAGAGTTGTGGTTGTTCAGTCCAGAGCATGGCTGGTTTAGTGTTTCAATACAGAATCATTATGTGCTCAGCAGTAGCTCACAGGGCTGTGGCTGGTAAGGGCTGTCGTGCTGAGACAGGGACACTGGCTGTTTGTGGTATTGCTTACCCTCTCCTCATACGGGTACCAGAGGCAGAAAGAAGGAAACTTTTGTTAGTTCTTAGCACTTCCCCAATGCTAGTCACAATAGCTTTGACGGTGTGGCACTTTTAATAGTTGATTGCAAGGGCTGCAATTGGGTGAGCCCTAGTTTGTGTACAGGAATTCTACTCCCACAACTCTTTCCTTGGTCAGCATGTGCCTCTTGTATTGTGAAACAAATATGTGGTCTCCAGTGTGGGTAGCTACCCTTCCTGAATAGCTGAAACAGCCTGGGAGTAAAAGTACACCATTTGCTTTCCAGGGTGACTTGACTTCAGTTGAATTTGAGAACCATTTATGCACCTAATTCATGTAAACTAATGCTCCTGAAAATTGCTACTTTTAAAATCCAGTTTATAATATCAATCATTTTGGATGCTACTCATTTCCAGCCTTTTGGAATAGTGTTTTTATTTGCATATCTCTAGCTCTGATTTTTTGGATGTAACAGTGCTGAGTTCTTTGCCTTTCCCAGTATTCGATTTAGGGTATCATTATGGAAAAGCAAGACTGCTCTTCCCAGCAGTGAGGTGTGTCTCACCCATGTGTTGCAAGGACATTCAAGCACGTAATGCCAAGTAAACAGTTGTGCTTGCACAATCATCTTGCATGTTTGAGCTGTACATTAGTGTGGTTTTTTTATTTGCACAATTTGCAGTAAACGTGCCTTGAAGTGCAGGGTAGTAGTAATTGCTCTAAAATACAGGTGATCAGCCTAAGGAGGCAGTGTAAGTCTGGGAAGCTTGCAGAGGGGAAATAATGCACATATTCAGTTGTCTTAGGTGAAGCTTGGACATAAACCACATGCGAGAGCAGGAACTAGTCCAAAAGGGGTTAGAACTGCTGAGCCAGAAGACCACACTGCTCACGTGACATAGAAAGTGATTTTGCTCTGTTCATCTGCCTCCCATCTCCAAATAGCTCATGCAAGTTTTCCATTAGTGGGGGAAATTTATTTAGTTGGGCTAATATTATTCTACTTCTGTCTGTAAATAATACTGAGGTGGTGCTGAAATTAAAGCTTTTAACCTTTGAGATCTCTATGGCTTGAAAACAATGGAAATCACTTTTGTCCTGTGCTGTTGTCATCAGGGACACTCAAATCCTTCCCTCAGTCTGCACCAGACAGTATAGTTTCTGTAATACTCTGGGAACCCAAGCCACGGTGTGTTAAACAAAGCCTACTGAGGCTCGCTGGGACTGTGCATGGCTGTCGATGTTGCATGGCTCATCTTGGAATTGCAAGTGAAACTGGCATTTAGCAATATGGCAAATGAGGCAGAGCTCCAGGGGTAGTGTCTCTGCCTATGGATGGCCACATGGTAACCCTGTATGGGCACTTTGGCTTTATAGCAGCAGCCTGCTGTAGGTAGGTGACTGTTGGGTTTCTGATGGAGGTAGCTGGAGGCAGAGTTCCATTCCAGAACACCCTGCAGTTTCTCTTAGAGCGCAGCTGTCAGCACAGGCTGATGCCCAGACTTTATGAGTTCCTGGCTTGCTTTTGTCACATGCATGATATACTATGGAGGCACTGGCAATGTGCAGCTGGCAGGACACAAAGGTGCCATGGCACCGTGGGAAGAAATGGCTGGAGTGTGATGGAAAAATACAAAAAATCTGGGAAGACCTAAGAGGAGGATTCCTCAAGTGAGAGTAAAGAGTTCTTGGAAGTCACCAGCTACCTAGCATAACTACTTTGTTGTTGCTGGGTTCTTAGTACATTATTAAAGATGGGCACTGAGTGCCTTTGGTCAGGGTCAGTTTTCTGGTAAGTATTTAAATATAAATGAAAAAAAAAGTTGTCCATTCTGATTTTTCTAATATTTCCACTCACTGACTGTTTAGATAGCTTGCAAGTGTTCTGGAGCTTTGTCTTGAATACATACATAAAAATAGAATATTTGCAATACTATTTTCCCGATTTAAGACATTGAGGTGGTAATGGAGCCAGTGCTGGGGAGCTAATAGACTTTTCCTGAAAGCCTCAAATTTACTCTGCCTGGAATGATACATTTTTTAAGCTGAATTGTCACAAATCCTTCAGTGAGAGAATTTCAGGACAAATATTAAACACAAATTTTGAGATACTTGTTGGAAAATATTAATCTATAATTTATTCTGAATTGATCAAAATGAGATTTTGTAGAAGGTCATTATTTCCTCATCCCTCACAAAAAAAGAGGAACTATACATGCTGACTTCTGAAGCCAGTAAAAGCCAACCAAAAAACCCAGTCTAGGCATTTCACAATAGATATTCACATAAATACAATTTACAGGCCAGTAAGGTCTCATGCTTGGAGCATGAGACATATTAATAGATCCTCATCTTTGCTTTCTCTGTTCCATTTCTTGCATATCATGAGCAGAATTGCAGCCTCTCTGCAGCCCACATATTGGCTGGCCAACGTGGTTCTGGAGCCCTGGAAGAGGACAGAGATCACAACTTTGTGCTCCACAAAAGCAGAATTTCTTCTGGTTGGGCTCAGCTTTCAGAAGGCTGTTGTGTTTGAGGTCCCTTCCAACCCTTGGGATTCTGTTGTGCAGGTCTTTCTCAAATGTGGCATGTCATACCCTGCCTCACAGATCTGAACTTAGAAATCTGAGTGGTCTGGTTTCAATCCACGTGAACAAATGCAGATTTATCGAGAAGAAAATATTCCTAAAGGCTCTGATTCAGTCAGGCACTTACTTAAGCATATCCCTACCTTCAGCCATGTGGGCTGTTTAGTTTTTAATGATACATACCTTTGGAAAAAACACAAGCTGTTCACGACACTTCATGAACAGAAAGGCTGTGTTCAACTGTTTTTCTGCTGGGAATGATTCATTCAGGTCACCTTTACACTGTAAAAGTATGGGAGCAGGAGCGAGTCACACTGAGTCCTTAAGGGGGTGGAGCTGCTCCATCACATATAGAATGTGGAAGGATGGGTGAGACAGTGGGGAAGAAAAGAGTTGCTGCACCCTCATGCCCCCCAGTCCCCAGAGCATTGTGTTGGTCACAAATCCTCCATCCCATGGCACAGCACAGGGGCTGGCCTCACATCTTCCAGTTGCTGTTTCAGTACTTCTCAGTTCTTCCCTCCACTGCCCCATGACATTGTTGGTCCTTGGTGTCACTGGTGATGTGCCCTTCAACCCATGGGCACTGCAAGTAGAGCTGCCCCCATGGTCCCCTGTCCACCACTCAGTTCACTAAGAGTGGAAAAGAAGCTTGCAGAGCGGATGCCTCGATTGCTATGAAGAGCCATGCAGTTACCTCAGAAGCTGGATGGGTATCATTCAAAGTAAGAGAAGGGAAAAAGCCCCCATAAAACAATTTTGGATAAGTCCTCTTCAAACAATACCTGTTGTAGGAACTGCTTTCAGGGAGATACAAACATGTTATCCATTCATTTTTGCAACAGTTCTGAGTTGCTGAATTAATAGCAGACTCGTTTTGGAGGGTGACAAGATGGGAACCAGCATTGTAATTACACACTGCTCTTTTTGTGAAGACTGCCATAAAAACAACTGTGTTTTCTCATTACCTTCAAAGACAAGCAGTGAAACAGATTTCTAGCACCTTGCCCTCCATTACATCAGGACACTGTTCCAGAATGACATGAGTCATTCAAAGTGAAAATGTAACCTGTATAAACATTATTCAGTAGACTGTACAGAAGAAGGCGTTTCTGCTTGCCTAATTAAAGGATAATGAAAAAAACTGTGTATTTTTGGCAGTAGTTGTGGAAGTACATTGCTTTTGTCTCAGAAGTCAGATCATCATAGCACAAACAATTCACAAAAGAAAAATGTTCCCTTTCCCTCAAGATAGGTAATTAAAATCTTTCTCCCTGATCAATTCACCGAACACTGAAGGAGACATTCCATGGCTCTTTAGTACCTGGAATATCATTTTATTTTTAAGTTGAAAAGCTGTATTATAGTGAGCTACCATATACAGGGCTTACCTGTGCTCTTTAAATACAGCATTGATAATCCTTATCACTGTTCTCATGACTTTGTTTCAACATGCTTTTTAATGCAAATTTCCTAATCTAACTTGTAAAACATTTAATATTTAGAATATACTCCTTTAAGATCCATCAAAAGAGGCAAAGCTGCATAACAATGCCTGGTGCTGGAGCATTGTGAGCCTGCTACAAAGGAATGAGGTGATTCTTTCTTTCAGGTCAGAAGGTCAGGCTTCACTGCATTAATTTTGCTGAGTCTCTTTGTTATTTATAACAAACAAGGTCATTTATTTTCATTTCCTTGTATCTAATTGCATGCATCTCCTTTGGAGTATGAACTCAGTAAACAGGTGGCTGAAATGCTGGGGAACATGCTTGAAGCTGTTCCAGAAAAAAGGGCATGTCCCACACTGGTAAAGCAGTTTGATGAGTTAGAGATTTAGTCATAGCAGGATGTGCACCTGCTTGAAAGCAAACACGCTTCTCTCTGGCACAAACAGATACATGCAAATTAAAAGAGATTGTTTCACTCTGAATGGTGGGTTGATATTTAATCAAATTTAACATTGTATATTTTAAATAAAGCCTTGGTGTATATTAGTGTGAAATACAATCTCTTTCAACAGCTTTTGATTTCCCCCCCCCCACTTCTCTTTGATGAGTATTACAAATGAGTGATATTTCTGCACTAGCTGAGCCTACAAAAAGAGCATGTCTCCAGAGGAGAACTTTATCAGAGAATCTTTATGCTGAGAACTACCTCCATGCACTGAAAAAAATGGAATAATGAAAACCTAGGATGTTTGACTGACAATGAATAAACTAGATCTTATATTTTCAATTCTAAAATGAATTCTCACAAATTAAAGGGCATTCATTGGAGTGATAGCAATACGTCTTTTTAATCCAGTAAACCCCATGTTTCCAGGCAGCCTAAATGGAACTTCTAAATGTATTCATGGCAGCTTTTGCATAGTTAGTTATAGAATTTGCATTTCAAAATACAGGGACTCTATGGCTAAATATGTGGCTGCTTTGTCCTGAAAGATGAGATATCTTATGGACTACTTGATTTTAGGGGCAGTACAGAATACAGCAGGAAGCAATAATTGTCTGGCATGACAGAGCTTTCGCTGATAGCTGAGAACAGGTCCAGGGCTGAATCCATAACAGAAACAGAGGGAGCTTTTTGAGCAGGATTTTCTGTTTCCCCAGAGAACAGGAGGCACCATGCTATGTGTCCATAGGCTCTGCAGCAAGCTCTGGGGCTTAAGAAACCAGCTCTCCACAAGGGGAAAATGTGGGATGAAAGTTGCAGAGATGGACGGGCCATTCCAAGGAACAATTGTTTTGTCTATTTTCTAAGATTGGGAGTATAGGGGGTATTTGGAGGAGGCTCTGGAAGGTCATGTTTCCTCCTGCTCTTCCTGTAATTTGGCTGCAGATTGTTTCCTAAGAGTGGGGCAGGGAAGGCAATTTGGTGGTGAGGATTATGCTACAGCTTTCATTATTCAGGATGCATATTGTAGCCTTTCTATGAGAAGATTACTGTCCCAGGATTCTCTTTCTATGCATATGAAAATGCATTTGGTAATTTCAGGGAGAAAATACCTTTAAATGGTACGTTGGAGGAAAGATATTTTGTACCTCTAAAAAAGATAAAAATCCAAAACCTTTCTTTAGCAAAATATTTGTTTCTTGAATGTAATTATGAATGTCATTGTACATTCTTCCTGACTTCAATGCTTATCTTGAAGAGTTCAGTGAAAATAAATTGTTTTCATGAAAGCAGAGAAGCCATTTGATAAATACACCGTCTCAGAAAATTGTTCCTGAAGCAGAGGTTGTTCTCTCACTTTAAAAGAAAGAGAATATGCTTTAGAAAACAAGCCAGGCAGTAGAAATAAGCATTTTTTGTTTCAGTCAATTCATTTTAAAAAGCAATGTGTAAATCACACGGAAAATTCTGCATTGATTATTTTGACTGCTGTAGAACCCTGGAATAAATGGAGTTGAAATAGACTTATATCAAAGAACATTGCATTTAGTAGCAAGTCAGAGTGTTATTTTAATGCTGTTTTTTTTTTTTTTAGATCTGGTTTTGTGATCAGATGTTTTATTAAATATTAGCCATTCATGGAAATGAGGGCTGATTCTTTAAGAACAGCTTGGCACATACTGTTTATGAGCTTGGGGAAATAGTCTAGAGAACTGGATGAAATCTATCTTCAGCTTTTCAGTGTTGAAAACCTGACCCACTGAAGCATCAAAAAAGAGAACTCAGCTCTATAAACAGAACATACATCTCTCAAGTGAAAGTATAGTACTTCATTTTGGAGATGTTATTGTGATCACACTTCTAGAAATCTGTTTGTTAATTTTTAATCTGTTGAATTTATGCATGTGTCTATTACTAAGTTCCAAACTCTATTGTACAAGTACTTATAAAATATTGGGATTTTTAAAATTCTCAGCTAAAATTATGCTATTAATACCAGAGTTATTAAAATGTTCTCAGAAGGCTACATCATTAATTAGGAGACCTAAAGGATAACTAATGAGTCCTTTGGAAGACTACTCCCACTTATGGTATGGATGTGTTCTATCCAAACAAAGCTGTTATGTCTACAGTCCTATCAAATGTGGATAATTTTCTGTGTTTCTCCACTTATTCTCTAGAATTGGTCACTAATTATTTTATAAGTTATGCTGGTGGAAAGTGACATTAATATCACAGTAGGTCATGGTAACATTTGAAAGGTACTTGAGAACTGCAGCACTCTTGAATAATTACTTCTATTTTTATGGCATGACTGTGAAACTATACATGGCTTTTTACCTTAAACCTTGGCAGCGTCTCATGAAGTCCTTCAGTGGCTTCCAAGTGATGACCAAAAGCCCATCTCTTCCACACACCCCAACAGAAGATGTTCACTGAGGTCGCTAGAGCTTATGTAACCCCTTCCATGGCTTCCAGGGACAGCCAGGGCAGTGCTGCTCTTGTGTTCCCAGGATACCACACAGGCTTTCAATGGTAAGTGTGCCCTCTCCTTTGGAAAATACAGTATTATTGCATTAAACACAAGTCATGAAAAGATATTTCCTTTATCACTCCAGGAATATCGCCTCATCCTTGTTTAGGTACTTCATAATGAAATGTGCATCTGAAATATATCAGAGGTTATGTAGCTATATGCTATTTCAAATGACTACCTAATAGAACATTGGATGAAATTAAAACTGAAAACCAGGTATGAGTGAATCCCCTGCAGATACAAAGATTAAATGTAACCTTGATCATCTGGAAATACTCTTCACCCTACTTCACTAAGACTTTTCAGATAAGTTTCATTAAAATAATTATTTCAGTAAGAAGATTTATTTCTACTGTAAAGTGAAAGTTTCTGCCTGAAAAATTCCTCTAGACTAATACAGAAATGTAAAGAATTTGGATTGCTTATGATGAACATGTTTTTCTTTCTGTACACACTGTCCTCGTAAATCCCCCTTAAAAGGCAGATGCCAGCAGCATTTTTTTCAACCTCTTTTAATAATTCTTTTAGTTTAAATTCAACACAGGTATGAATGTGGAAAGGGCTGGAGAGGAAAACCAAACAGAAACATACTACATAGCTTCCACAGCTTTATATCAACAGATTATATCATTAAATTTACGTATGCATATATGTACGTAGGTATATATGTATGTATGTATATATCTATCTACCTACCTACCTACTTATCTACCTACCTACCTAACTACACACACAGAGAGATCCATCTTTAACCAAGTTTTCATGTCTTGCTTTAAAACAGCACCCCTGGAAGAAAGGAATACATTGCAACAATTTCTTGGTTTCAGTTAAAGCTTTTATTCTTTGATGCTAATCTAGAAATGACACTGTTCCAGTCATTGTTCTCTGAAAGAAGTCAATTTTTATATTACTGGACAGTTCCTTTTCTGTTTTCAGTACTGCAATCAGTTTGTTTTTCAACGTGGTCTTTATCTCACAATGACTGTATACTAGTATGCCAGGATACTGTAACACTGCAGTCAATAGCAACAGGATATTCACTCTGCCAAAAAGTAATCCTATATTGTCCATTACACACAGATTATTTTGGAGGGTTGTGGAATACTTTAAAGTGGCAGAAACCTTTTTTGCTGCAACATAATAAACATAGTTCATCGGTATTTGTGGTTGTCTCTATTCCATAAGCAAACACCTGTTTTTCTGTTAGAATATGGTTTAAATTGTCATAGGTGAGTTGAGGTGGCGAAATATTTCAGTTAAGATAAAAGATTTCAGCAATCCCGAGAAACATCAAAGCAGGCACGTTATTTTGTTTTTCCCAATTTCCCAAGGTAATGCATTTCCTGACTTAGGCCTGAAAGAAACAGAATTTTCACATACCAAAAACTTTCAGTTGTGATTTCCCCACCCCTTGCAACACTCTATATTTGTATTCTGAAATAATAATTTGTATTTTTTAAGGAATGACTACCGAAACTGCTTTGTATGTTGCTGTTTTTTAATCCTTTGATCTATAGTTTTCTAGATGCAGCAACTGAGACAAAGAGAAGGTAAATGATCATCTGGCAGACAAACAGTAGACTCCAGCTCCCCTTATTTGGCTGCTTCCATCTGCTGGCTGACATTCCCTCCTTTACTGCAGGAAACATGGTCAGTGACTAATAAGTGTTTATTGATCTCTGCTTGAGATACTTGCTGAGAAATGCAGATATTAATGAATATTTGATCTGAATTAATGCTAAGAACAAAAGTTTTTTCTTTACTGCCTCATTTATACAGGATATTCATGCCTGCATGATAAATATGCAAGCTTCCTCTACAACCTGATGAGAAGGGTCTGTAGTCAGATAAACTCTAAAGAATTATTCTGTTAATAATATTTCTTCTTAGCCAGAAGTTACTAGTGTAGTTGCTGCTTTGAGGGGTAAGTAAAAATATTATTCTCTGCAGCTGTACTTATAAGTAGAAATAGGTCTAATTCAAAGCCCTTTGCAACTAGTTAAAGGGACTTCTGATTGATTCTAGGAGGTTTTAGGTTATTTTCTAAACCATACGTGGTTGGTACCCTATCTTTGTTTTTTTCTCTTGTATTCCCCTCTTTTTATTCTGTGCCCTTTCATCCTCCACATGTGCTCTGGGGGAAAGGGGCTAAGACAGTGCTCCTTAACAGGTGACACTGGTGATGTTGTATTCTTCCATCTCTTCTTGCTCCTCCCAGTTCTTAATAGACGTGGGACCTGCACTGTGGAAATGAAAGTTACGTCTTTTTTTAATGTTGATTCTGCATTGTGAAATTAGAGCAAAGAGTCCTTGGTTCAACTTGGTTCATTCCATCCCTTCTCCTCATTTTCCTTCCCCTCTCATGTTTGCTCTTTGCCAGGAGGGGACTGTTAGACCAGGGACATGGGGGCTGCTGAGCTGCAGTGAGTTGCAGGATGACTTGGCTGGCTATCTGAACATTTGGATATTAGAGAGTCAGTATGTCTGCTTTCATCTCTGAGGTTTCTTCCTGACTGCTATTTGCTGGAGTAAATCTCCCAGTGCCTTTGACTTCTGCATAGCAAAAAGAAAACATTATTGAGTCACTAGTACTGTATCCATATTATGGTCAGGGAGATGAATACAGGGCTTGCAAAAGATTTTGCAGAGGCTGTAAAGGTACCAGTTAATGATAAAACATGTAAGTCATAACCATTAAACACATTCTTGTGCTATGCCCTAGTTCAAAGAAAAGGACTCACCAGGCTTGTGTAGGAATCAGCTAGGCCTGGAACATTAGTACTTACCTGTGCAAGTTGAAAAGTTTCTGGGCAGCAGTAAAAATTTGTGTATGAACTTTTAAGTTTGTAGGTAACTGATTTACTCCAATACAATATCTGTTCTTACATCAGAAAAGCAATCTGAGTGCTCCTAATGGCTTTTAAAATTGAATTGTGATGATGAGTCAGAAGAAAGTATAGCTGAAGACTGAACAAAGTCACAGTTTGTGTGTTACTGCCTGAATCATAATTGTTGACATCTGTAGACATACATTCAAACCTTTATGGAACAATGTTTTTCAAAAAGTTTCTTCAAAATCAAGGCTATCCAGGACCAGGGAAAGTACTGTGCTTACTTTTAATAAACCAGCAGAAACGAAGGGGAATAATCACTCAGAATTGCAAGTACTTCATAATTCCAGCTGCTCTCAAAGAAAGAAAAAATAATTAAAAGAATCCCAAAACCAGAGTTCTGCTGAGGGACCTTAAAGAGAATAGCTTGAGAGAAGAATGTGTTGGATTCCTTCCAAGTGATATGCACAGAGAGATGTAAATACTTTGGCTCATTTTTAATGAACTCCTGAGATAAATACATTGTTACTAACAAACACATTTGACATCATGCAGATGGATTTAAAGTGCACAGTGATTGCTCCAGTTTACTTATTTAATAAATTATATTGAAGAGGTGCTGAGAAATTAAAACACACATTTGCCTAATGTTTTACTTGGTAAAATTCTCTCTGGCACAACATCACATTAAGCCTAACATTTTGTTTAAAATGAAAAAGTAGCATATGTATCTCAGTTTCTTTTCTGTTTTTCTTTAAATCACTCATTAATTTCACTGCAGTCTTACTAGTTCTGTGAAAGACTTAATTTGGGCACTGGGTGGAGGTGCCAAAAATGTGCTGGGTTCAGCTTAAGCCACGACACAAAGCTAGCTTATAGTCAGGAACTGGATTTTTTTTTTTTTTTTTTTTTGGAAATATCACCAGATTTCTATATTTTAGTTTCATAATTGTATGAACAGGCAGTATTTCAAAACTCTTCACCAAATACTATTTTCAGGATAAATGTTTTGCTTGGCTGGAATTTATTTATTTATTTATGACTTGTTCCATTTCAATTTTACATTAACTTTCTGTACCAGTGAGGTCAAGATGGAACACTCTGGGCTTTTCTTATTGTGCCTGTTCTTTTCTTTTCAGAAAAAAATATGTTGGGTACAGCATGTTCCATCAAAGCACTTCAAATCACCATTATTTACATCACCATATCTGCTTCTCTTCTGATTTTAAGACTTCTAACCCAGAAGCTGTTGTCACCACAGCACACTGTGGGTCTCCTGCCTGTTACCCCCTACTCTGCAGGCTCCTTCCTGGTTCTGGAGCTGAGGCCATGGGACAGGAGAGGTGGGATGTGCTGCGATGTGCCCCTTAAAGCAGCCCGTCCTGGGGCACAGCAGGAGTCGTTGCAGCAGCTGAAGCATGCCATAGGCCACACACTGCCTGGAAGTCTTGTCCTGTACAGGCCTGCAGCCTTGCCAGGGCTCCTTCAAAATGACAACAGGGCCAAGTCCTAAACTTGGAATTCTTTGCTGTTTGTTCCTTTCTTAAGCAAATTCCCCCTGAATTCAATAGGGATATGCTATCAGGTTTATTTAGGAGTGAAGAGAACCTGAGGAGACAGTCTGGAAATACGTTTACTTACATAGCAGAGCACCTTCAAACTTGGTGCCAACGATCCGTGCCTGCACCCTAGAATCTTATTCTGACATGTACATGTGGGGTTACAGAAATGTTTGTCACCCAGTGAAGAAAACAAAACAGGTATTACTTTATAAACTTCGGTTGCAAGTGAGTTTGCTGTGCCCATACGCCACCACTTTTCCATCCATGCTTTGGAGGAATGTTCTAATGCAAAGTTGCACCCTGAAACATTCAATGTCTTTATTTTGGAATGATTTCTTTCAGAAGCAGAAGAAAATTTTTGCCACAGGAATGGTGTGTGCCTGTGCAAACCCTCTGGGCTTTATGTTCCTCAACCACTTCCCTTCTAGCAACAAAGCAGATTTTGCAGTTCTTCACCCTTTGGTTACAAATGGTTTGACAAAATGAATATGAAAATGGATTAGGTATTTGACACAATATGCCCTTTTTATTTTTTACTGAGGCATTTCATTTACCAAAATACCAGTGTATATCTGTGTTATGTTTAACTCTGCTCTTAGTGCAAAATGTCAGTTTACAGATCTTTCCTTGCTTCAAACTGTAACACTTTAGGATCAATACCCAGAATAAGAATGTCTCCTGTACTAGCAGGAGCTACCAGTGCCTGCACTTACTTGCTATTTGCAAGTACTGCAAATAAGATTTCTGGGATCAGACTGGGAAGATGTTATCTTTCAATATGTTGTAGCTATAGTACTGGTTTATGGTTTGCTTGCTCTCTATCAGTGCACAATCATGTTTGGGAACATTACGCCCCCGAGGCAGGCTGCCATCAGGAATGGGGCTGCGGTATGGGCCTGGCGTCTCTGTCCTTGCAGCCATGGATATGATGCACAGACCTTCACGTAAGGTCTTGCAGCTGTTCTACAGTTAAACCTTGTACCCTTGTGTTATCATTTCTATTTCTTTTTTCTATAATCAAGTGGTGTCAGACATTCTGGCGGGTACTTGCAGCTGTATTACAACTACGTAAGAATCTGCGCTAGACCTGGAAGGCCATTCTCTCCCTGCTACAGAAGCCTTGAGTCAAGGGTGTGTTTTCATCCTTCCTTGCTCCTTGTCTGCAGGGCACAAGTCATGAGGTTAAAACTGCCTTTGTACTGCTTTAGTGTTTTGACCAAAAGACCTGGATCAAGATCTGGGGTCAGGAAAGCTTTATGCAGGGTAGCGGGTAGAGCTAGGCAGCACCTATGACTGGCTAACCAAGTCTGGATCATTAGTGGGTGCCTTGGAATTGCCACCCAGTGACTCTGAGGGCTCAAAGAGGTTTCTGTGGATCAGGCTACTGTGTTTTAAAGTCCTGCTCTGGACAGCATGTTAGAGAAATCTCTTTTTTTTCTGCCACCAACCTGACGCACCAATGCAGCGGTGCTGAGCAATGAAGTGCGCTGCCAGAAAACTACGGACAGAAAACTGGTACGAAAAGTGGAAGTTGCGCACCTCGACTCTCCCAGGGAATCGGGCAGCTCCGCCGAGACCGGCCCGGGCGGGAGAGCACCGGCCCCAGTGGGAGGGTGTGCGGGGAGGGGTGTGTGCGGGGGGAGCAGCAGGCGGGGCGGGGCGGGGCGGGGACCGGCCGCCCCTCCCGCGGAGCGGGGCCAGAGCGGCTCGGGCTGCTCCGGCAGTCGGTCCCGGGCTGCGCTCCTGCCCCGGCCGGGAGTGCCCTGTTGCACCAGCCTCGGGGCGGCCGCCCCGTCCCCGGCAGCCGCGGGGGGCTCTGCGGCTGCGGTGAGCGGCTCTCCCCATCCCGGTCCTCGCCTTTGTCGGCGGCGCGGGCAGCGGCGGTCCGTCCGTCCGTCCGCGCTGGGCGCGTGGTTCCTTTGTGTACAGCAGCTGCTCCTGAATGCGGAGGCAAAGCCCGTGGCTTGCCACGGAGCTTTTGAAAAATCAACAGCGCTCTTTCCCCTCCTTCTCTCTTGCCTTCCCTTCTTCCCCTCCCGCCGAGGCGGACGGGCACCCACCTGGGTTCTGCCGCCCGTCTCACCTCTCCTATTATCTCCTCCTTGTTAACCTGCACTTTTCCGCCGCCTCTTTCCCGTCGCCCCCCGACCCTCTCTCATCCCGCTCCTCGGGAAGGCTCGGCGATACGCAGCTCCGGTCCTTCGGCGGTTTGCTCGAGCCCCAGCCCCGGGGAAGGCACCTGAAGGTGGATCTATTAAACCTCCCGGCTATCTCTCCAAGTGCACTTCTTGGACCAAAGCACCGGCATGGATGTAAGATTTTACCCGGCTGCGGGGGGCAGCTCTCTTCCCGGAGACCCCTCCAACCTGGACTTTGCCCAGTGTTTGGGTTACTACAACTACAACAAGGTGATTACTCCCGCGCGTGTTAATTCCTCCTGCTGCTGCCAGGCCGGTTCCGGGGAGCCGCACCTTGGGCTTCGTCGGGGCGGGGAGGCTCGGGGCTGGGGTTGCCACAGAGCCGGAGCAGCGGGGTCTGCCCGGGGGCCTCCGGTCACGGAAAGTTGGGAGCAGCGAGTGCTCGCGTGAGACGGGAGCAGCGGGGCCCGGCCCCGGGGGTGCCGCCCCGCAGGCCGCTGCCTCGGCCCGGCTCTTCGGCTAAACCCGAACCCCGAACAGCTCCGCGAGTGACTCTGGCCCGCGGCCGGGAAACAAAAGGCAGCGGGTCTTCGCGACGGGCATCCGTGCGCGCCTCCAGCCGGGACCGGCAGAACTTTTCCCCGCGTTAGAGCAGGTGCGGCCCCGGGGCGGGTCGGGACGAGCTCTGGGGGGCTAGGGTGGCCCTGCTGGGGCGGGAAGAAGGGAAGGGACCCCTCCCTTCTCTCTGCTCTTTGGAGTGATCCTGGCTCTGTTACGGCCAGTCTCTAACTGAAGAATTATACCAAACAGGAGGGTTAATGAGAACTACATCAGCAGCTAGCGCGGGAGATAGCAAACGGTTTGGTGTGAGATGATTGTCAGAGAAGTTACAGTACCACTTCTACCTATTCGCACCTTCTCTGCGGCAGGAGTAGTTCACGGAGTGAGCGTTACAGTCAGAAGCGACAGTGGTTTCCCAAGGGGATACCTGCATTTACAGAAATATGTTTTAACAATACGGGGATGATTTGTTTCACAAATCACCCAAATCTGGGAAAGGCAAAGTTCAGAATGACACTGTGACTCACGCTATTTTGAAAAAGACTTAGCTGTTTGCATTGGGATGTGTCAATGGCACATTGAGCTATTAGCATTGGGCCCTCACACAGGCACATAAAGATCCCTTTCACACTGTGTTTTTCCTGGTGCTCTTGTTTGTCCAACCTCTGGGGCCTTTTGTGAGGCACTCTTACAAGATGTTGGGGAAAAGAAGGGTGCTGCACGAAGTCTGAACTTCTCTTAAAACCTGCTTTCTAAGAATCCTTTCTGAAAGAGTAGATTAAGTTTGATGAAACACGAGGATCACTTTGAGAGAGAAATAACGTTCAAAAAACGAAGAGATTCAGTAGCTGAAAAAAACTTTCTCCTAGAGAAATTGCTTCTGAAGACACCATGGGCTTACTCCTCTGTAGCTCTTTCCGACCACGTCCACCATGGCTGATGAGAAGTTCAAGTGAGTCAGTTTGTCCGGTTTGGGGGCTGCCTCTGTGTTGGATGGCACAGACCCCCTTCCACTGGAGACAGCAGCGCTGCGCGCACGGCCCTCCCTTGCGCATGCTCTCTGTGTGCAGGCTGTTAGCATGCTGCTTTGTTAGTAGTTAATATAGAAAGACACAGGAGCATGAATTAAAGATGAAATGTCAACCTTAACTTAGAATGCTGCTAAAGACTTAGCTCTAAAATCCATAGTAAATGTTCACTGTTCTCTGATATGCCAACTAATTTGGGAAACATGCAGCACTGACTGGGAAGCAGCATGCTTACTATAAATTTCACTTATTCAGTGACTTTATTGTGTTATGCATGGCAGGCATTTTTTTCAGGCTCTGTTACAGGTTACTGTATGGGTTCTTTTTTAAATTCATTTTTATGTCGAAAATCTTGAATGTCTTCTGGAAACCAGTAGTTTGTGTCCCCTAACTTGCTGCAAATACACAGTTATAGATAACCTTTTGACTGTATTTCCCTTCATCATAATGAGAACAGAGCATGTATTCAGAAGTCCAAAGTAACTAACTTTTGACCTGTTCAAAAACACATTTCAGTTGCTGTGCTTCTGAATGTAATTTTGGCAAGTCACTTATAGGTCAGACTTCCAATCTGCAGCAGAAAATATTTTAATGAACAGAATACAGCTCATGATGCATGTCTCCTATAATAGGTATTTTTGTATGCAAAAGGCGTGATCGGGAGCAGGCTGACACAGGCGAGGTTGGATTGCTGCTGCTGTGAGCTCTTCCTTGTCTCCACCAGGAAAGCAGCAACGTGCTATACAGGTGTTTCAGGGACAGAAGAGGAATTTGTGAATGAGTTCCTAGAAAGAAGGATCTTACCTGCGTTAATCTAATCTCATTTTCTGCATTGTTTATAATCTGTAACTACAGGAATAATTATGAATTGTTGGGGTTATTTTTTTCTAATCTGAAAAAGAGAGTATATTTATTTTGAAATCTTCCCTCCCTCACTTTCATCCTTTTGCCTGTGTTCCTAAGGAAAATAAATGATTACTCTGTTAGGCACTGAGATGACAAGAAGGCATAGAAAAAAAGGAGTTGAAATACTTACTCTGCTGAAGTAAATGGAAGAACTGTTATTGATTTCACTGGAGACAGTATTTCACTTCAAGTCCTTCTGAAACTCATTTGAGTATCCTACCCACTCATCTGTGCCTGCTTCATTGTTAGGAGCTGAATCCATATTCTCCTTGTGACAGTGACATTGCCAGTGACAACTGCTGAGAAGCAGGAAGTGTGATGGCAAGAGTAAACAACCTGTGTGGTTGTGTGTATGTGCAAAGGCAGAATTATTTATGTCAAAATATTCTCAGGATTATCAGACATAGCGTTGATGGCGTATGGCCTGCCTGTGGAAAACTATGTCATATCACAGTGTCTAAGAATATTGAACATAAAGCCTTTTAGTGTAAACACATTGCACTCTATGTGGACAATGCTGGCTTCCACCTGCTAACTTAAACAGATTTTCCCATAACTGTAGAGTCCCTTCTGTGGGTACAGCCCTGGCTGTACCATGTAACAGACTGAACCATGCAGCCCTGGGCAGGACTTGGGATCTCATATTGACCTGCAAGCAAGGAACCAGTATCAGGAGGGGAATTGTAGTGTAAGTCCTGGGCTTGTAGCCACATGTGCTCGGGAGCTGCCCTGGCCCATATCTGCAGGTCCCCTTTGCTTGGATTCCTTCTCCACAGCTGCCTTTTAAGAGCAGTGTCGTGCTTTTGGCATTGGTTGTCAATACTGGGTAAGTAGACTGAGGTGTAAGGCATGTCTTCTTGGTTTTTTGGGGGGAGCATTAGTTTTGAGTGTATGATAGCCATTTGAAAACAGACTAATGTATGTAAGTATCCCTGCTGTTATTTGTAGTACAGCAGTTTCTAGAAGATTCCAGGTTGGGATTGTTTCTGTTGAGAGGGTATGAAACATGGTAAACACACGTAAAGGGCAAAAGAAGGAAGGACACAGAAATACGGTGATTTGTCCAAGGTTACACAGTCAGTCACTGACATAATCAGGGCCACAACCAAGGTATTCTGAGATTCAGTCCAGTGGTTTGTGCTGAGTCTCATTCACTTTAATAGGATTACTTACATGTTTAAAGTAAAGCATGTGCTTAAGTGCTTTGCTGGATCAGGGCCATATTTGATAAGTTTTCAGTTCTGGTGTGAGAGTACATAACTCGACCCTGCATGTGTCTGGCTGGTGGTGGTGGTTTGGGATAACAGCGATGCACCCCTGCTTCATGGAATTGCACTGGGGAAATCATGCCTGTTTCTAGAAAATTCCTGGTGTGGTGTACTGAAAAAAAACCCCAACAAAACCGATCAAAAAGTACATATAAAAATTTCTGAAAGTTGAAAGAGACCAGCTGTTGTAAACCATTCTGTTTCTGTTTTGAGCCCTTTTATGGTTCTGCAGATGGAGAATGATTTTGGACATTCTCTATAGTTTAGTTTTTTTCTAAACAAATATTTTCACTTACTGAGTAAATTACATGTCTTGTACTAAAAATATTTAGGGAACTGCTATTCATCATAGCAAATACATTTTTATTATTATTAAAGGACCCATAATTCTTAAAACGCAATTTGAAAAAAGGAAAACTCCAAAACCTAAATGTGTACAGCTCAGTGTTTGAGTTACCATTATATTAAATTCCAGAATCCTTACTTCATTGTTTAGCTGTCTACATTTTATAATATTTATGTCTTCTATACAGATTGTCCTTGCAGGATACAAATTTCAAACCTACATACCTTAATTTAAGCACTAGCATATATATGTGAATGTCAGAGCTTGATGTTTTTGGCTGAAATATTTTGCATTTTACAAAGGAAGCTCAGGAAGGTTATGTTGTTCTTCCAGAGGTAAAGCAAAGACAGCAGTAGTTTAGTAACATGCTAAACTGGGGCTGTAAGTCATTTCTGTTAGTATGTGTTGTTAGGAAAAAATAGATTAAACTTGTGCAAATGATTGAAAATTTATCTTCTTGCAAATTTGATGTGGCTACATGTATGCATAGGTTTCTCTTTCATATAACAGATGGTGAGAGGCAATGGGTGCATGTATGCTGGTAAGGTAGAAAGTGCTGTGCTCACTCACCATGCCCTGCATACATGCTAGTTTACACTGAGGCTCTGCTCTGCTACTGCCAGAGTAGCCTGTGCTGACTGGAAGCTGATGGGTGCTGTGGTCACACATGTACCTGCAGTCTGACCATGACAGAGGCAGCCCCAGGTGGTGGGACAGTGCCAGAGAACACCAAAGAGGTCCCACAAGGTAGAGAGTAGAGATGCATAAGCAGAGACACAAATACTGGTTTTGCTGGAGACAGTTTAGCTAAGGGATTTGGAACTTTTTCTTCCAGTATCAACTCAGTAAATGTCATTTTAGCCAGTATTTCCAATTGATTTTCTTGCTGAACTGATGCTTTCACAGAACAACCCTCCCCTGCCTCTGATGTCTTGAAATCTCAGGACTGTGCAGGCAGCTTCTGTGGGGAGCAAAATAGTTCCCACAGTACTTGGCTGTCCAGTCCAGCATTAAAGATGTTGAACATGTGATTCCCAATACTTGGAAGCAGTACAATGATTGATGAGTATGTCCACAAGAATATAAATTATAATCTGTATCATCACCATGGTTTGTATGATGCTATTTTTCAGGAGCAATCATCCCACAGGTTTCCTGATGTACTTGAAGAGCTAGCTGTGAAAGGAAGACCCTGTATGCCAAAGGTAGCAACTGTGCAAGCACCTATGCTGCTCAGAATGAGCAGGTATAATGGCAGTACTAATTGGATTGTGCACTACACAGTTTTTTTTTATTGCTCAAATAATGCAGCTTCTATATCCAGTGTACCATTTGTTATGAAGACATAAGGTGTTGACTGTATACAAAGTATACTTAGTTGATTTTTAAAAATATTTTTAGGTGTTCTTATTACGATGGGTTACAATTGTATTAGTAAGATATATGTAATAATGCATGGTAATATACGATGATTGAGTTTAATGTGTAGAGATAATCTGAAGTGCTTACAGCATGTGTGGAAGTGACCAGTGGGCCTGTTTAAAATAATGATAATTTGCAGCAGTCAGAACTCTGTATGCATGCTGTGGACATGGACACCCATTTGCACCTCTGCTCTAAGGTGAGGAAGTAGTGACTGAACTCACTGGGATGACAAGAGCCTCATTCCCATAGCATTGCCTGCATTGTTGTTATTCATCCAGAGCAACTGAGTCCAGCCTAACCCTATAATGAATTATTATGAATTTTTAATAAAATCTAAAGCAGAAACACAGGAAATATCAGTTTATGTTCTTCAGCAGATACCTGAAATGAGGGTGGCTGGTATGAGCTGGAAGTCATTGTGGTTTTGTGTGGTGTGTGGCAAAGTGAGGCCAGTCAAACTATGACCTTTGTTTTTTGCTGCAGGCTTTTTTTTAAATTTACAGTTAATATGTACCTATATATTTGTCTAATTCTGGCACTTCCTAAAACCCTAACTAATGCTATTGAATGCTGATAATCTAATTTAAGAGAAGAATTTGTACAGCACTAATCCTATCTTTTTGTCTGTAATCACGTTTCTACTACCATAAAATTGAATACTGTTATACACACCTAATGGCAGGGTTGAGTTTTCAAATGCTTCAAACTCTTGCCTGATATCAGCCTTCAGTACTGTTACCTATCTGTGTGATATATTTATAGAGTGCCAGTCACCATAGTATCTTTGTGATGATTGCTACCAAAATTGAGAACTCTGAGGTGAAAATCTAATCAGGACTTTAGATAACAATGTCACACAAGAGCCTTCTGGTCTTTGCCACTGTGCTCCCTTCAGATGAAGACTTTGATGAGATCATGCTTGCTGCTGTGTTATTCATTATTTATTTTTATAACTAGATTTCTATTTCATATCTTTTTTTTACTGCATGTTAGCACATGTCAAACCAGTCCAAAATCCGTTTTGAATGTATGCTCCCTGTTTGTACTTGAAACAATATATTGAAAAATACAGGCATTGCAGGGCTGCTGAACTAGCAGAACTAAAATCAGAGACTGTTGTCATACATCTGTTTCTGCCACAGGTACCTCAGGTATCCAAACAGATGTTTTCCTGAACATTCTCAGGCACTCCATGATAGTGGGCAGACAGGCTGAAAATACTATTTTCATCACATTAAAAATGAGTTTTATGAACTGAGTGCTGGAGATACGACTGACTCAATTCTGTTGGAATAGGTGTTCTACCAAAACTAGACAATATTATTATTGAAAATGAAAAGTGTTTTAAACGAACAGTTCATCTAGTTTTCGGTTTGTATAGTTCATGTGCCACTTGCTGGCATGGTGTTCTGTTTGCTCCTGCATGGCCAGTTTGCCCAACAGCTCATGTTTTGCCTAATATCTTGGTATAGGTATCAGGAAGGAAAACAATCCATTCTCAAAAACTGGAAATTGAAAGCTTCCCTTAATATCCCTTTAAGCTGAATTAACAAAAAAAAAAAAAAAAAAAAAAGGAAAGAAATCCTCCCCCACCATCACAGCACTTGTATCTCTGTTTTGTTTATTTTTCTTGGAGGCTGATCAATGTGGGCATCTTACACTTATATGGTCATTAGATCATGCCTGCCTTTGACATTTCATGGGGAGAAATTCTTATTAATGTTTTATTTTTTCTGTTGTGAAGTTGCAGCCTTACTGTCTTGCTCATTATGACTGTATATCTTATGGAAAAGAGTGGGTTGTGACATGGTGAAGTGAAGAATGGAGGGTATATTGGGGTGAAATGCCAGGATTTGGACTGGCAACCTCTGAAGTAAGGGATCTGTTTGTCTTCTACTTTTTTTTTTTATTTATTTTTTATATTTTTTGGGGTTGTGGTTGCCATGACCTTATCTACTACTGGCTGAGGTGAGAGCTGCATGTCCAATATCATGGGTACCTTCTCACTGTGTCATCTGCTTTGCAGAGTACATAATTGATTATGTAAAATCATTATGTTAAAGCAGAATACTGCTCAAATAGGCACATATACATTTGGATTTTCTTTTTTCTGCATTTAATGTTTGAAGAGTTCTGATCAACTGGGCAACCTAACAAAAAGGTTGCAAACATGTAAAATTACCACTGTGGTAGGATTTGTGGAAAATTAAGTCTGCATACAGAGATGGTTTTGGTCACTTAAAGTGAGTTTTCTTCATTTCTCCGTTTGGTTTTCTTAAGAATTTTTTTCAAGAGAAAATCTTTTCTGTTCATGTCCACTCAAAGTGGGTATAGCTTACATTGTAAATCTGTACAGCTGATAATGAGAAAAGATTAAATGGGATGTATAAACACTACTAGGTTTTTTGTTTTGGTTTGTGTTTTTTTGTTGGTTTGGTTTGGTTTATTTTTATTGAGTCCATGCTTGAAAACCACCTGAGCTGTATAAATAATCCTTTCTATCCCAGTGGGACAGCTCTTATTAAAAGTCACATATAAAGTCACATATAGAGGTTTGTAGGTTCAGGACATATTTGAACACTTCAATATTGATTAACTGTCTAATTTTGATATGAAAAATTGTGTTAAAACCATGCAAAAATCAATTGCTGCATAGCAGAGTAGCTTATTTTCAGAGCAGATCATATTTATCTGCTCTTCTTTTATGTCACTGTCTTTATAGTCATAAGGCTTATACAAACAGATGAGTTTTGAATGGTTTTGAATAGGATACTGTATTTCAGTATTAATTTGTTATTAATAAAAGTGCTTTTGTTAAACTATACTTTTATCAGTAACCTTTTACTGATGGAGGATTGGCAGTCCTCTAGTTTTTCAGCAATTTACTTTCTTAAATAAGAATTTAATTAGGCAGGGAAAACAGTGGTTGTGTTTGCTTTAGTAGGTTAATGCTGCTGCTTTAGCGGGTTCTCGGTAAGCATGTGGATAAATGGTAATGATAATAGGTGGTCATGTAAATAGGGGATATCGTGGTATTGACTTGTTCTAGTGAAAAACTTGATAGTTGTGGTTTCCTACCATAACCCCACATGGTTCTCTTTTTGCCTATTATTTTGTTTGACATGGTTTGAGATACATTAACCTTACCTAAAACCCCTCTATTCTATATGTGGCAAAATAAACAGAATTTTACAGAAGAACTTTAAGGAAAACCAAGACTGCTCTCAGCACTGTTCACAAACGTAAATACATTGTTGGGTGCAAACATGATAGCTTAATTAGATTTGCACTACAAAGTAATCATTAAAGTAAATATGTTTTATACCTATGTGACTTTCTGTCTGTGGTTTTCTGAGAGTATGCAATAACTGTTATTTCAAATAAAATGAAGTAATTTGTATGAATTTATTTTGTCCTGCCAAATAATTTACAAATGCAGGGTATTACTAAATAAAGGGACTTAACAGATGCTTCTGCTGTCCTTTGCTTCTGACATTTTTAAAACCTACTTAAAGTTATCTTTATGCTCCTGTGGTGGTGCAGCTGAGACCTGAGGAGCGCATGTGGTGTGGTAAATCAGATGTCATGTCATGCAAAGCAACCCAGCTTCCTAAACAGTGGCTTGCATTATTGCTTCCGTGATAGAGATCTACCTGTTATGGCCTAGCAGAACTGCTGGTGAGGAAAACTGCCTTTGTTTTGTTCTCGAACCTTTGTCTAAAGCCTTTTTTAACATAATAGCTTTGTGCTGGGGTCTTGGATGATGTATGTAGGGCACGTAGGGTATTGAGTGGCTTGTTGAGAATATGTAATTGTTTCAAAGATTTTACAAGCAGTGATCACCTGCATTCTCATATCTGATGGTTACCTTAAGGTAATAGTTGAATTGGACATGTTGATCTTTGGCTTCAGTGAAGTGTTTCAGGACCCCATCTTCTCCCAGTCATCATGCCTTTTGGGGATGATGACTTCTGACATTTTGCCTTTGTGGAAACAGCTTTGTGGGTGCCTTATTTGTGAGAGGACCTTTGGCATGACCTCTGCATCAACACATTCCTTGGGTGCCTTTCTCTTGTTCCCTTTGCCCTGCTGCCTGCTTTGACTTGGACCTGCTGGCTGATGGCAGACAGCAAACACCTGAAACTCTTGGAAACACTCACAACTGGGACAACTCTGAATGAGGTGAAAGGCTGGCAGTATAGTCTAGGGCTAAGTATAATTTAGATTAATCAAAGATCATATGAAAGGAAAACATAGTAGTTTTGTTCATTAAATATGTACTCAAGCAGGCAAACCAGTAGCACTTGAGTATTTCACATAAACAGATTTGTGATAGTGTGCAGCCTAAAGATCAGTCTTGCTGTTCTACCTGTAATTACTCTCAAAAGCCAGCTATAAAACTGCATTGTGAGTTTTGGTGTTCACTGCTGCAATCTGCAACTGTAGTTTGACCAGTTTAAGTAGCAAACCGTTTTTCTAAACTGAGTCAGCAAACACTTGTGATAGGATAGCAGCCTTTTTCTGTCTTCTAGATAGAAAGTGTTTGAGTAAGGATGGCAAAGATTGGCTTTGACGTTTATCAGCACAAATATATTGCTGGTGATAACATGTCATACAAGCATGCTGCCTGTGTTCCTGTATTCTTGTCTCTAGTAAATGGCAGTTTTTCAAGGGAGGTCTCAGACTTTGCCCTTTTGTTAATAGTCTAGCAGAGAGTTTACATACCAGAGAAGAATCCAGATTCTTCACTTTATAACAGAGTATGTTTTGTTTTTTTTTTTTGAGCTAGATGGTGGTTTTTGGAAAGAAAATTGGCAGCTGTTACTTATAATACATGTAACCAATAAACACTGAATCAAAAAAGTGACTCTTGTACAGTCGCACATTTTTAAAGCACAGACAATGTGTGTTGCTCTGCGTCAGTTGCAACAGTCTTCCACCACTTGGAAAAGGTGGGGAAAGGCTGTTTGCTACTGGACAGGATGCATACATCAGGATACGTACAAATTCTTTGGAGACCATGGGGCTCCTTGTCGTGGCTAGTAACTTTTGGATTGCTAATTAATTACACTATAATTCTTTCTACATCATGTTCCACAAATTTGGGTGTTTTTGCAGAATTATTTCTAGATAAAAGTTTTTAGCATTACTCCATCATGAGGCATAAGTGAGAAACTGTAATGATAAAGAGCTTATTCATGTAATGACTAATTGCAGGTGAGCGTTATCCTGTTATGCCTCATTCTTAATGTTTCTGTGACTCAAAAATTATAATAAACTCCATTAAAATACCATGGCATCAATAGAGTATTTAAAATGTGTATGAAAAGATAAAGTCTAGAAATCATAACAGTATAATAGCTATCCATATGATTTTATACTATATAAAGTATTTGTCGATCTTCTGAGTTTCATTTATTCTCTAGAACTGATATGAAGCATACATTTGCTTTCTGTCCCCCCAGAGGTAACCTTTTTCTTTTAAAATGAATGTGAAAGTAAAAAGGAAGGAGCAATTTCCATGGAGGAAAATCAGTTCTGGTCCTTCAGAATCATGAGCTGAGATTGATGCTTTGCAGCTACAGTGAGTACAAACAATGCACCACAAATCTGACACAGAATTTTGTCAATGAGAAATCTTTGATCTTGTGCTTCATTTTGACTACAGTTTTTCCATTTCTTCTTACTTTGGTCTTACTGTTTTATTTCATATTCAGCACTGCTGTGGTAGGAAGCAGTCATTGCATTCTCTGCTGCCAAAAGGAAATGGATATTTAGAAAAAGACTAGAGAAATGGCAGTGAAACACCTTGATGAGAAAGAGGGAATGGTGACTAGGAAAGACAGCAGTTTGAGGATCAAGTATTTCCAGAGAAGAGGGTGAAAATACATGTTAAAATACATGTTACTATGTTTAAAGATTTCCTGTACATTTTGGAGAACTGATCTTTGGCTCTCATTTGATCACAAGAGAGAGAGGTTCATCCTTGCTCCTGTTAGGTTGGCTGATGGCATCGAAGCAAAGGAGCTCCTATCTGCAGTCTGTCTTTTGAAATTCTAGTTGCCAGGGATCTTTGAATGTAGAAATAAGAAATAACATGATTTTAGATCGTGAATCTCAGTATGTATGCTAGAGCTAGGCCAGTTGCCTTATTGATCCCAACTACTGGAGTTTTCTGTGTGAAGATGATTTATGATTATCTTTAAAAGAAACCCCAACCAAACAGTCAATGAGACAACCTGAACTTCATATAAGAACTGATTTAAAACATTCTCAGCTTTTTCTTTCTTATACTTCCTTTATAAGATATTCCATAGATTCAGAAGAAATGGGTGCAATCCTGCTCCTGCACAGAAGCATGTATCCTCTTTGAAGAAGAGAGACATTTCTGGTTTTGAGTTGTGCTTCATAGACTTGCTGCAAAAAATTCAACTCGGAGGATGCATTTTGAAGCAGTAGTTTCTTGGGCACTGAACTGTTCTTTTCTGAAAAGGATAAAGCCAATTCTTTGTACCTGCTGACAAAACAAAGGAATCAGTACTGATAATATGTTATGTGAGGACAGGCTGTAATGTTTAGAAGTGTTTGACTGCTGGAAAGCATCGGATCTACCTGCCCTCTCATCCTTACCAGAAGCAACACATCTGCCTCACTGGAAATCCTAAAAATGGTCTCCTGTTGATTTAGTTTTCACCTTTACTAAATAAATGAATCATTATTATGTGTTCCCTGGCTTAGATACCAAATGAAAATGAAGCAAAGTGCTACATTCAAGTTGGGAAGCTCTAGATAATCTTCCATCTCTGAAGTGTGAAAGAACTGACACATAAAATTGCCCGTCTGCCAGCAAATATTTTTTTTTTTTTTTTTTTTTTACTTTACAGTTGGAGAGTTTAGTTTTCTTAATAAAAGAAGACATAAAAATCCCGAAGTGTCTATGCTTTAACAGTAATACTGGAAACAGCAGGGTGTGAGAGAAGACAGTGTTGTTACAAGCGTGGCTTTAGAAACACTGATTATGGGCTTAGACTGGGAATGAGAAGAAAGCCTTTGTCTTCCTGAAAAGTAAGGTCTGAGGCATTCTTCTTGTAATACTGGGGACAAAGGGGTCAAAGCTTATGCTAAATATCATATACTGTGGTTGGATGAAACAGGAACCAAGGGGTTAATTGTACTTTTAATTTTTTTTAATGTGGTTCTTTTAGGCTTCATGTTTACATTGCTAACTTACAATGTTGAATTTTTGTTATCTGCACTGTGATCCCAAGCAAGGCTGATTTGGACAACGTAAGTATAGATATGATAGTTACAGACTCAACAACAATCTTGGAGATGTGCATACAGCTAGTAATGAAAATTCATGTCTGAAGTGTAATTTTATAGTGGAAAACATTTATAAATGAGATTTACAGATGCTGGGAGTTCGCTAATATCTGTTGATTCAGAGGGATAACTTAGTTCTTTCTTTAGAAGTGATGTGATTTTCCTTGGAGATGTGAAGAGCCTTGAAGTGTCTGAAGGAGGAAATGGAAAATCTGTGTCAGGAAGTTCGGCAGACTGTGGATGCATGGTATCAAATTATTAAATGTTTTGTCTTGATGTGGATGTCTTGAGAGTGCCTTAGTGCCCATTCGTATTCTTGAACAATGCAAGTACGTTTCTGTTCTCTGGAGATCAAGTGATAATAGTGGATATCTTTATTTTGTCTTTAATCCACAAGACAGATTATGTAGTCTTGTTTGTGTATATATGATAAAAGTGGAATTACAGAATTAAGGGCTAAATTATAGATTACCTTGATACAGATACAGCATAATTTCATTCTTTCAATTTTCCCTTGAAAAGTCAAGTTTATAATCCTATTTAGGTAGGAAATATATGCATTTTATACAGCTCCTTTTATAATATATAGAGTATTTGTGTATGTAGGCATAGTGATGAAATACGTGTTTTCGGCTAAAGTTGTAAAGATACAAGTATTTAGCTTAAATTTAATAAATCAGTAAATTAATTTAAAAGGAATTCAGTTCTAAAAGACTTATTGTGTTGATATTTTTGTAAACAAATTAGAAGTTTTTGAGAATTCAGTGTTCCAGGGAAATATGCTTTATGCTTTATCCTGTGATGTTCATTGATACCTGGTTTTAGTCCAGTGTGCAAACATAACAATGTAATTTCTTAGGTATTCATACAGGGAAATTTCTCCTGTCCTCTGTTATTGTTATTATTTGTTTTTATTATTTATTAATAGTTATATCTAACTGCTCTTATGATTTTTTCCTTTTCTTATTATATGATAGAAAAATGTAGGTGGCATGTTTGTTAAAGATTATCTGGTGACTTTCTGAAATGGTCTTATGGTTGGATTATGTAAAATTGAAACTTCCTTCAACTAATTTTCTTTGAAAAGTTGAATTAAGTAAAGGTAAAAGTGAGCAGAAGCTGGTATGTCAACAAGGAGTTGACGTGTTGATCTTGAGAATTCTTCAACTGGGGTGGAATTAGTTTAGCTATTGTTTACAAAAGAAATGGCCTGAATGTGTGGCACAGTAGTCAAAGACCTGGTAAATCTAGATCTTTTTTGAAAGACTGTCATTTCTATCACTGAACATGGTAGCCTGATGTTTCTGGAACTGGTTTTGAGTCTTGGCCTCAAGAAATCTGTAGATTAATTCTGGATGTCCAGAAAAATTTAGAAGGTAGCATATACCTGCTGGTTCTGAGGATTTAAGAATTGGATGACTCTTCCTGGACACCACTAGCCTTATTTCTAGAGGTCTGATTATTTACATTTGTAGCATACTTTCCTGGGTATTATTGATCTCTGAAAGGTACTGTGAAGATTTGCTGCTTGCTTCTAAGTCAGTTTGAGTGCAAAACTCTTATTATCATGTTTATTTGCTGCTATTTCTTAGTATGTTCCAGTACAGGTACATAATTTTGTGCAAGCAAGGTGCGATTGAAAGCCAGTATACAACTGTTTTAGGGGGTTTTAGCTTTTAGTTTTTGAAGTATGGGTTCATTTGTTGTGGGAGTTAAACTCTGAAGTTGATGGCTATAGCTGATGTAAAAGTTTTCTTCAAAGCCTCAATTATCCAAAGTAATGATTCTCCTTATTTCAGCTGCTTTACACTAACAATAGTATTCTATTTGTTTATGCTCAGGTATCAAAATGGGAAATTAAGTATTTTATCTGGATGAAAAAAATGAAATAATATTTTTTTTTCCCCTTGTAGAGTAGGTTTTAAAAAAGGGGCTGGGAGGAGGACCTGTGAGGCTCTTTTAGCACTGTAGAACCCTGAAGCTCAATGTAAGTGCTTTTATCTTCCGTCTAATGTGTCAAAATATCGTGGAGGGTTAGCAAGATGCTCAATCCCTGGCACACTTGACCTTTGTGCAGTGGATTCACGGAGTGGGTCTTTTCCAGCCTGGAGAAGGGAAGATTTCAGGACCTCTGAGGAGGTGGTGCTAGGGTCTTCACAGGGATACGAGGTGGGAGGATGCGCGGTAACAGACACAAGTTGAAATGAAAGTTTCAGACTGCATATAAGGGGGAAAAAAATCACAATGGTGTATTGGAACAGGCTTCCCAAAAGGGTCATCTCTATCCATGTTTTTTTAAAGATCTGGCTGAAGAAAAGCCCAAAGCAAGCAGCTCCTGAGTTCAGTGTGGCCTGTGCTTTGAGCAGAGGTTAGACTAGAGATTGCCTGGTATGCCTGCCAGCCTGAATGATACTGTGATTGCATGAGGGGAATAGCTAGCAAAGATTAATTTGATTCTCCCTGTACTGTTTTAGAAAAACATGGATTTGGAAAAGTAGAAGTTTCACCTTTGCCTTGGGAGGTCCATGCAGTGGGAAAACCAGGCACTTGTTTTGTATTCATTATAGCTATCTGAACTCTGGTGAAGAGTTTGCTTTGAAGAGCTAGGATGGGAATCCCAATTTTGCAGAGTGTGCATGTACATCCTAGTGTGACTGAGCTGGTCATTGTGACCTGTCTAGAGCACATGGATTTAATACAGTGGCCGGATACCTATCTCTTTGTAGCTGCATGTTAACTCTTCAGAATTCTAAACACTTGATAACTCAATTTTTATTCTCCATAGTATTCTTTAGAAAAAAATTATCCAGAATAAGGTAGTTCAAGCACCAGAATTTCCTGTAAATTCTGTTATTTTTGATGCATGGAAAACCAATCGTAGTTCAGAACAAACTTGGAGGTGTAAAGTAGTTTTCCTAGAAGAATGTCCTAGAAAATATGCATGGAAAAAATGTTTCTTAAATGAAACTTTTAAGTAGGCATTAATTACCACATTCTTAATTTCTTCTTCCTCTCTAGTTTGATTTTTGGAGGGTATGTTGAGGCTAAAGTACCTGTGTATGAGAGAAATGGGGAATATAGTGAACTTTGGAATCATAGATTGAATTATTTGGTATTTTTTAAAGTCCTAGTTCCAACCTAAGTCTTCATGGTATTTAATTGTACCCAAAATGTTTGCATGTATTAGGTTGTTTTGGATTCCATGTTGAAGACATCAGGAAAGTATCTGATTTTCAGAGGATATGTATTATAGTTTAAAAGTGAAGCCTTTTAAAATGTCACATGTCCACATTGCCCCACCTAATCACCATCTGTACTGCAATAAATTAAGCATTGACTGTTTAGTGCAATCTGAGAACAGGAAGTGATGGTAGTGATTCAGGTCATTACTACCTGTTAAGAGAGCAACCTAATCAACTTGCTTTGTTTGGGGTGGGGGGAAGAGGGGGGTTGGGATGTGGGGCAAACAGTAAAATTGAAAAGAACTCATGATTGTCTTCCAAACCCAAAGATTTCACTGTCATTGAGACCTGCTCCAAACACTGAAAGAAGTGGGAGGTTGAAAAGAAAGTTGTATCTTGGCACGTTTCAAAATAGCTTTTTTTATTCTTATTAAAATATTTTGTAATCACATCAATTTATTAATTAGAATGGATCAGCTTTTCCAGCTTTAGAGACATTAGTCTCTAAAGTCGTAGACGTCCTAGAATATGGACCAGGATTTATTACATGTGGCAAAAACATGCTGCCACAGGAGGAGCAGAAGCTTTCCCTGTGTTCTTTTGTGTTAAGTTAATGGAAATCCTCCTTAGAAAAGGATACTCATCAAAGAATGCTTTATGAAACAGAAAAACAGTACTTTTAAACCCTGTTGGATTCCATGAGTTACTACATTTTACATAATACACAGTTTATTTTAATAGATGCCACAGTTCAAAATAATGCATTTTTAATACTACTTGTAGAATTCTGCAGATTCATAATAGCACGTGGCATGTTAATATCCTCTGTGACATCCTACTGGTCATATCCAACTGTGATAAACAGTTGTATATGCTATAAAAGTGACATCTATTATAAAAATAAGGATAATGCAAAATAATATAAACAATCCCTTGAATTTGTAAAGACTGTTACAAATCTTGCATGTTAATTTGAAGGGAAAAGTACATGCTAATGCTAAGTTTATGCCTTCAGTTAATAGTCCTTTATTCCTTCAGGAGAAAAAAATCAAGCAGCTATAGTTTAAATGAATTTAATGAACTGCAAAGACTGACATTTTTGCTATAAAAGTCACAGTTCATTTAATGAAGTAGTTAAATATTGATGCTATATTAAAATACAGGCTGAATAAAAATGGCAATATGGTTTTCAAAATAGGAATTTGAGCTGGGTTTTTTCTTTTTACATTGAAAATTTCATGAACTGAGAAAAGGGAAATACAGCAGAACATCTCCATAATAAACACAAAGTACTTTGTTGAAATAACATTAAAGGTGAAACAAACCCATAAAAGCAAGGAAATTGTCACTGTACTCTAACTCAGTGACTTTGTGCTTAAGCACTGAATTGCTTAAATGATTGGACCCAGCATTATAATCATTCAGTGTGCAATATTTTCCAAAATTCTTGAAAACGAAGATAGATTGTGACCTTGTGGTACAGGTGGTACATAAAAGACCTAGCCATGTGTTTACCCAGGATGAAGAGTTATATAATGGTATTGTTTGAGCTTAATTCAAAGTAACTGTGCTTTAAGCGCTATGATTTCAGTGGCAATGTGCTGGCAGAGTTATGTTGCCTGTGTTGTGCCTTCCAAACACTCATATCATTTGAATTTTCTACTTTATTTTTATACCTGCATTTTCACCATAGTAACAAACATAATATTGACGATTGATAATGCAATTTATATTGCTGACAAACATGGCTGAGGTTCTTCCCATCTCCAACACCTGTATGATGGTAAAGGGAAAATAAAACAAGAATGAATCTAATCATAGATGTAAACGGGAACAACGATTGAGTGATGATATGACCAGCTTCACTTTGATGGATTAAATTATGTTGTACTATACTAATTCTGACATCAGGCTTCTGTGTCTAATAAAATACTGAGGATGATATCTTTAGCCTGTTGAAATCAATGGCAAAACTCCTATTAATTTCAGCTGCCTGTGATTTCATTCTCAGTGGCTCACTTGTGAAACAGTGGCAAATTGATTTAGTACATTGTTGTTTGGTTTTCTTTTTTCCTTTTCCCTTGGAAGAGATCTTTATGTAAAATGATTTCTCTTTTGACTTTCATGCTTTTACTTTGAAAATATAAATTTTAATTCAGGATAAACAGTCTGATTTCTTTCTCATACCCACTATGTAAACACAAAGACAATGGAAGAAATTTGAGCTATTTTAAAAGTGGGGTATAGTTATACACAATTCCTACTAGAAACCAGTGATAAGGAAGGCAGGTTTTCTATGGAAGACTAACAAATTATTTCTAGTAACTAGTAGCTATGAGGTATGGTCTCTGTATGTGTTCATGGAAATGTGGTTTAGGCATTTGTTTTCGGTTTGTTTTTTTTTGGGGGGGGGGTTTGTTTTTTTAAAGAAAACGTTGGAATGTGAAGAACTAAGTATATAAACATATTTGTATTTGGAAGATGTGCAGTATCTGTGTTTATGTTAAAGGTCCTCAAAATTCTTTATAAGATGCTAGATCTGCATCTATTTGTATAGTTATGTCTCCTGGTATTCTGCCACAGTCATCATGGTCGCTACTCTGTTTTCTGCTCAATAGAAAGGAATAAGGTATAACCCAAAGAGAAGCATGTGACAATATGTTTAGCAGTCTGTATCCTTATGTAGGTAAGTCTTTTAAAGAAAGAATTGCAAAAGGTACCTGAAAAGGTATTTCTGTGCTGCAGATATTCAGTAATTACATACTGGAATGCTAATATTAAAACTGTAGCAATGCTGCTGTGTTTAGCAGCAGCTAGTTTAGTATAGGAAAAAATGTTTTATTAAACGCTAATTTCACTAGTTATTTAAGAAGTAGCTGGCTTTGCACACATTAGTCTCTCTCTCTTTTTAATTCAAGGTTGATGGTCTAGGTCTTATACATTGTATTTGTGAATAGGGCACTCAATAACTATGCAAAATATCTATTTCTCCCATGGGGATCTGTGCTTTGATATATTCTGATCCTTATTAAATTTAAACAGGATCAAATTTATACAGCTTTGGCAGAGATTTATTAAAATACACTGAGTGGACAGCTTGTGGGAGTGCAGTGCGCTGTAATAACATATGCCTCTTACCAGAAAATAGTCATTATTGAGAATCAAATAAATCTGTAGGAGGTTAAGTATATGTGGAAAAGATATCAATTGTAGTTTTCTACAACCAGACAAAAGTACTGTGTGAAGATTTGTTGCTGTATAAAGAAAAGAACCACCCTTATAAACCCCTAAATACTCAAAATGTCACTTACCAACAAAGCTAATATTCATCTAGTCTTCAAAAAATGTTAATGACATTTGCTCAATAGCATTAATTATTTAGTTCTCTTCATCTGCATAAGAAGCTATAACAAAGATTTATTAAATGCACTGTATTTGTTACCAAGTTTTGTAAATTTCTTTTCCTCATTAGAATCATGTCCTTGGAAAGAAATCCAAAATTATGGTTGTGGATTAACCAAAGAATTCATTTTTTTTTTTAAGTTAAAAATATAGTATATAAAATCCAGCACTCATCCAAAGCTGAGCAATGGCCTGTTTAACATTACATACGCTAGCCTTTTAAATTACTATATGAGGTAGCTTCATTATTCTAAGAACTGAAGAATTGATACATGGGTCAGTAAAAGCAGTAACTTCTGGCATAGTTGTGGTTTGTATGGAGCTTCTGTATCTAAATTGGAAAGACATCAGTTTGATAAATGGACTACTCGGTGGCTAAAGAACTGGCTGGATGGCCGCGCACAAAGAGTTGTGATCAACGGCTCAGTGCCCATCTGGAGACCAGTAATGAGTGGTGTCCCTCAGGGATCGGTGTTGGGACCAGTCTTATTCAACATCTTTGTCAGTGACAGGGACAGTGGGATTGAGAGAACCCTCAGCAAGTTTGCCGATGACACCAAGCTGTGGTTTGGTTGATATGCTGGAGGGAGGGAATGCCATCCAGAGGGACCTTGACACGCTTGTGAGGTGGGCTGATGAAGTTTAACCATGCCAAGTGCAAGGTCCTACACCTGGGTGGGAGCAATCCCAGGCACAGCTACAGGTTGGGCAGAGAAGAGATTCAGAGCAGCCCTGCAGAGAAGGACTTGGGGGTGCTGGTCGATGAGAAAATGAACATGAGTCGGCTTCAGTGTGCGCTTGCAGCCCAGAAAGCCAACCGTATCCTAGGCTGCATCAAAAGGAGCGTGACCAGCAGGTTGAAGGAGGTGACCCTGCCCCTCTACTCTGCTCTTGTGAGACCTCACCTGGAGTATTGTGTACAGTTCTGGTGTCCTCAACATAAAAAGGACATGAAACTGTTGGAACAAGTCCAGAGGAGGGCCATGAGGATGTTCAGGGATCTGGAGCACCTCCCATATGAAGATCGGCTGAGAAAGTTGGGGCTGTTCAGCGTGGAGAAGAGAAGGCTGCGTGGAGACCTCATAGCAGCCTTCCAGTATCTGAAGGGGGCCTCTAAGGATGCTGGGGAGGGACTCTTCATTAGGGACTGTAGCAACAGGACAGGGGTTAAAGGGTTAAAACTTAAACAGGAGAAGTTTAGATTGGACATAAGGAGGAAGTTCTTTACTGTTAGGGTGGTGAGGCACTGGAACAGGTTGCCCAAAGAAGTGGTGAATGCTCTATCCCTGGCAGTGTTCAAGGCCAGGTTGTACAGAGCCTTGGGTGACGTGGTTTAGTGTGAGGTGTCCCTCCCCATGGCAGGGGGGTTGGAACTGGATGATGATCTTGAGGTCCTTTCCAACCCTAACTATTCTATGATTCTGTGATCTTGTGATACAATTCGTTGGCATTTCAAAGTCTGGGACGTGTAGAAATGGTAACTTTGGGAAGGTAGCCCAGTGCTCTCAGGGAGCATAGCAGAGACAGATGGGTGTTTCCATGTCTTTTGTGCTTTGGGCCTTCCAACCAAATTTTCCGTGGAAGTCCAGAAAAGAGTGGACTTCAGGCACCGCACTGGTTCCTTCAGTTGCATGCATTCTTCATGACCTTGTTTTCCATCTGTCTTGTCTGCTATTCAATCTAAAATAGTTTTGATTTTGAAGCAGTAATCTTTTGTGGTGTAGTAATAAGCCATGAACATGATTTTTTTTTTTTTATGGATTAGGGATGCTTGAAAGTTAACAGTACCTAAATATGCTATATTGTCAATAACGATTAGCATGAGTGTTTTCCATTGTCAATAACAATAAGCATGAGTGTGTTCCAATACTTATGTGACCTTCGGGATCTAGGCTTTGCTAGAGATTGTTTAAGCAAGTAGGACTTCATTCGAACTATTCTACTTGTGTTTCTCCATGTGGCATGAAAGGAATGGAGTAATTTCAGCAGGAAATGTATTTCTCATGCTTATTGTATTAAGAGACTTTTTAGAGCAGAGGCATTTAGATCGAGTTTGTATTTGATTTAAAACCAGTATAATCAGAATTATTGTGCTTTCTATTGTGAAAGCTGTCTGGTTTCTTGGTAAGAAATGTAAAAGATTCATTTTGGTAAGAATCTTTATGCTTGCACAATTGTATCCTTTTCTAAAAATCACTGATTCACACTGATGTAGATGTGATAGAAATTTAGTTCATTCCTTATCAAATTAGTAGCGGTTCTTTTATTAGTCTTTTGTCCTATTATTCTTTCTTCTTATTACGGTTCCAAACATAGTTCAAGATTCTTCTAAATCAACTAGTAAAACCTAATTACTTCAAGCTAGCAAGTGTAGTCTGTTAAAATAGCTTATGTTCTGGTTTTGTTCTTTATTGTAAGAGAAAAAACACTGTGTATTTGTTAAAATGGAAATCAGAGCATTTGGGTTTCAATCCCATTTCATTTATTGCATTGCTGAATGACCTTGGGCAAGCCCAAGTTTATGCTGCCTGTCCTTCACTGACTTTTTCTATGAAAACAGAGATAATAATATATAGGGACCTCCTGGTAGTCCTCTGAAGCTTAATTCAATGCTATCTCTGGAGGGCTGTGGGAGACCTTCCTAAGCACTACTACAGGCATTCCTGTGCATTCATGCATATTATTACTGTCTGTAGTATACCGTGTTCTGTATGAAGTATATATGGATATATAATGTGAATCAGCATGTTTGACTACCATCCTGTATAATTATGACATTTTTGTTTCCCTTTATAGTATTATACGGATGTAGGAAGTATGAGCAAATTTTTTCTTAAATCTACAGGTGTTTTGACTTAAGTGTTTCTGTGGGTGTCAGGATAGTTATTTATTTAAGCAGATATGCTGTAATGGATTTTAATTTACGTGGGGTTAATAAAAACTGATGATGCTAAAAAAAGGAATTGCAGAGTCACATCACTAGAATGGCTTACATAATTATGCAGGTAGCGATACTGTATGCTAGGTAGGTGCCCAGTTATCCTAAATTTTCCTGTTTAAGTCTGTATGGAATCAAGTAACTGTGGAATAAAACTGGGAATCTATTCCTCTGTAGTTTTAAGAAAATCCTCATTTCATCGGTTAAATATTTATAGGTCATGCTTTTAATTTTCTAAGCCAGTTAAAGAAAACACAATGTTTTGCATCTAATTCCTGTTGTGTTTTCTTGGGAATATACTTATTTCTTTTGGAGCAATACAGGTTAAGGAGTCCTTTGCTTATAAACAGACATAAGAGATTTCTAGTTTAAGCACAGGAAATTTACTATTGAAAATATATCTTTATTTGTTGATGGAGACTAGCTACATTATGCTGACTTGTGTTTACTTTTATTAAATCTGTGATAGCAAAATTGTAAACCTTCCAGGGGTTTTGAGTAGTTTATAGGGAAAATCTTCTTCAGATGATTTCCTCTTTTAATGTCTCAAATCAAATATATTGTGACAAGCTATGCGGGTATGAATTTACTCATTCATCACAGGAAATCAAGTTAGCACAGTGACTTATAAAAGATCATAATCCATGTGTCAGACGATCACATCTCTTCTTACTTTGAATTGGTGCTACTGTCTATAGGCTTTACTACAGGCCCTAGTAGAAAGGAAGATTCTTGTATGTATTGAGGGGATCATTAAGGATTTTTAAAAATCTATTTTTCTTTTTTACTAAAATTTTCTTTTTACTGAAATACTTAGATGTTTTATATAATGCAAAAATTATATTTGTTGGCAAGAATAAAACAATTTATGTAATAATTAGGTCACGGGTTTTGTGTATGGTCTACAAAGGCAGTGTAAACTAAAGGTAGTTTTGTAGTATTTGAAGACAGCTTAAAAAATGGTTCTAGACTGTCAGTGGCTGAAAGTGTTCAGTTTCTCTTGAATAATGTCTATTTCTTCTTAGAATCACGTTGATTAATTAATAATGCTCAGATAGTAAAAGTTTTAATTTGAAGATAACATATGAGGTACAAGATATTAATTGCACCAAAGATAACATGCTAATTAAAAGGTTCGTGCACAGTTGTCTAAGATTAATAGTGGGCATTGAGATACTTGGAATAGAAACTTAATTATAATCTAGTATCTGAGTGCTGTGTTTTTGCAAAGGTACCATATTTGTGCTTTCTTATTTTCTGGGGAAGAATTCTTTGCTCATTGTTCTTTTGCAGGGAAGGTAGTTTGATAAAAAAATAGGCATTGTAAGCCAATGATTTACAGCAGTATAAACAGTTCTGTATTGAGGACTAGTTCCAAATGCAGTTGCAATGATTGTGACCAAACAAATGTATTTAAAGTCACAGTTTAGCAAAGAAACAAAATGCAAGCCTATCACATCTTTAAAACAAGGAAGTTGGTTTTACCTGTTAAAAGCTTCATTTTTAGATACAGGAATGTTGTGTAAGCAAGGTATTTGATGAAAGTCTTAACTGTTAGTGCTTACAGTTTCTGTGGCGATGTGGAGTCTGTCTTCTGAGCCAACCTCTGGCTCATTCTCTTAATAAAAAGGGAAAGGAGAAAAATGCGACTCCTGTGGCTCTTGTATGATTTATTCTATTGCAGTGCAATTTTCCAGCACAGCAGTTTCTACTATTCCTTCCTCTGTCCTCGGCAACCTTTCAGAAATTTCAGTGTCACCTTGTCTAGCTCACAGGAATGAAGCAAAAGCTTCTTGCTCTGGAAAGCATTGCCTTTTGTCTACAGGAAAGCTGCATGTTAGTGCTGGCTTCAGGCTCAGTGAGATCCATTTGCCACTTGTGCCATGAGTAATATAAATAAATAGTGTATGTAATGCAAGTGTCACAGTTTAAAATACAAAGATTATTTCACATTGAAAATTCATGGCTTTTGGTGCATTCTCAGTGCCGGGCTGTGTAGTGGAAATACACCTCTATGGTCTTCCTAGATTAAAATGAAACCAGTAACTTCAAACCAGAACAAAACTAGATTAAATGGTAGTGAAGTGGGTTTTGAATCCTCATCTGAATGAAGGAGTTACTCTGGACATCGACTGTGATCTCACACCAATGAAAACATGCATTATTTGTTGGCTTGGAAGGAGCAGCCATTCTTAAGCTCCATAAACCATTTATAAAATTCACTAATTCAAAGTGCAGAGATAGTGTCACATTTTAAATCCTCAAGGTGAATAATGAAAAAAAACCTCTGTGCAAAAGAAATAAACAAATATTTAAAGAACATGAATCTTCAGTCTTGGCTTTCTCCAGTGCTACCATGGGCAACAACAGTTGCTGCTCGATGCAGTTTTATGCATGTGTAGGGGGAGATATTGAGTTGCACATGAATGCTGCATATACAGCTGAAATAGGTTCATATCACTAATAGTCTGCATTGTACAGTCATCATTGTACTAAGGAAAAAAATAAAGAATTCTTAAATTATTTGAGTCAGCCAGATGAGTTACCAGAATAAAAGCCATCAGTCACTTATGAGTGCTTGATTCATTCCATGATTTTGTAGTGCCAAGGACTAATTCACCAAATAGTATTTCTGTCATTTAGAAACCTAAATGTTTCAGAAGTGTATATCCTAGTGTGCAGGGATGAGTTTTAGACAGAAAGTCTCTAGATCCAGAAATATGTGCTTTAAAAATCTCTGCTTCAGTGTTGCTGCCATTAAAGCCTGTAGGAACCTGCTATTTTTCACAAAAGTGTTTATACCTAGAAAAAGTTCCTGTATTTCTACAGGTAGCCAGTAGTGACACCATTTTGCAGACAGCCTGGTAAAGAGAAGACCACAGCTTTGTAGGAACTAGGTCAAAGAGAAATTTTGTGGTGGTGAATCCTGCTTTCATTTGGGGCTGTAGCCTCTGCTCTGTAACTTGGATGCCCACAAGCTTTTATGCAGGCAAGAATCAAAGGACAGTGTTTTGCAGATCTAGCCCTAAGCCACTGGAAGGGGACTTTGTGTTTTAAATGCGGCACTGTTACACATGAGGAGCAAACAAATACCAGGGCATCTCCAAAGAAAGATTGCTGCATCTTAACTTGTGCAGCATGAGTTAAGCATGTGGCTTTCTGTTGTTTTTGGTTGTCTAACAAATGTTACATAAATTAAGTAAAAGCAAATATAAATACTTAGTTTCTAATCAGCCATTTTCTGTAATGACATATGAATATTACAGCTTTTTTTGCCTCCTTAGTTTGGTACCCTACTGGGTATTAACATGCCACCTGATGATTGAAGTTTGAAGCTTTTATCTTTATAGATTTTAGTGCTTTCAGTTTATTCTCTTTGTCCTTTCAGTTTTCCTACTTATATTTTAGTTAGCTAAAGTCAATACCCTGTGATGATAGAAGTTTTCTTATTTTTGTTAGACACTTAGGGCCAGGGGTAAGTGACTTGGTCAAGGTCATGCAGACTCAGGTGGCAGAACTGGGAATTCTGCACATCTTTTCTTAGCTGTAATTCCATCCTTCCTTTCCTACCAAGTCTCTTGTAGTAAGATGCAGAAACCTATAGGTAACTCCTCTGAGGCTGTTACAGGTGAATCAGTGGCTTCCAGGGAAGAAATTAAAAAGCTGCATTGAACTGTAATCAGTAAAAGTCCCTGGGCTGATTACATTTCTCTGAGCTCAGGAGATTGCACTGGAGCATTAAAACTATTTCCCCCTGCCCTTGGCACAGGTTTGGTTTTCCTATGTTACCCCATTTGTGTGTCTGAGGCCTCTCTAACTCTTCAGGGAATCATGTTCAAGAAATAAATAAGAGAATCTGTCTTCCAAGAGTAGTGATTCCAAATCAGCCCTAACAGATGTGAGAATAACTTCTTGTGCCAGAAAAATAAAAAATTCACAGGAATATGTTCCTGTTGGTTATTGCTCAGGGATAGAGACACTTTCAGATTTGATTCTAGCTTAAATGACACATACCATTGTTTAAAAAAAGCTCAGAATGAGCATACATAGACATAGAGAGTCAAGTTAGCAAAGTTACGTAGTGTTCTTTGAAGGGTATTTGTAATTTTAGAAAAGTTCTTTTACTTGGACTGGACATTGTTTAGCTGCTCTTAATTTTCTTTTTGTCTTCTGCTTTCAAAAATAGACCTTACCATCCAGTACAGTCCAAATTGATTTCTTTCAGAATAATTAGATATCTGAGCTACCAGTTATTTGCTTAAGCCATTAAAGACATTATCCTTTGATAATCAAATCTTATGCTTAGGTTTTTCTTATATAGACTTCAAAATACACTTAAGCCCTATAAAAAAGGTATCATTCATGAATGTTTTCCTAAAATATGCTGAAACATGTGTTCTGCATCACATTACGTTAAAATTCTTCTCTTGGCATTCAAAATACAGTTTGGTTCTTTTTTTTTTTTTTGAGGCAGCTAATTTGTAGCATCTGGATTTTTGAAAATAAAGAATCCATGTTTCATAGTCAATAACATCTCAGGCCTTTTCAGCCTGTAAATGTCTGGGTAACAAAAACTTGCTATGGCTGACGCTTCAGTTCAGTGAATGCCAGAATTCTCCACTACTCATGATTGATTTTTTTTTTTAACATAGTGTGGTTCCATATAAAACGTTGCTCTTGTATAGACAGTGCTTATCATCTTCACTGCAGAAATCAGTTTAATGTTCTTTGGAACAGAATGCTGAAAGAACTTGTTTGAGTAGAATGGGTTGAATTGTCTGATTGCTTTGAGCAAGTGCTTGTTAGTACATTGCCCAGTGGCATGCCAACTTTCTGGCTTTGAAAATACAGCCTTTAGGGCAGTTGATCTAAGTGTGGTAACAGCAGATGTTAGGACAGTTATTTAAAAGCTCAGTCTTCGAGTATTTCACGGAGTTTATTATTTTGGAATCATTATCCCAAAGATCATTATTTCATTGTGACAGAAGTTTGCATCAGAAAATCTGGAAGACAGCCCTTCAAGGAGTTATTGTCTTGGTAAGTCTTAAACAGATGTTTTGATTCAAAGCTGGGAAGTGTACTGTGTAGAGACACCAGTCAAATTCCATGTTAACGGGATATTCAAGGGATGAAGGGTCTTTTCTGGCAGCTTTTGATCATTTCCTCCTAAAGAGAAGTGCTGTTACAAGTTGCTGAAAACAGTATTTCAGTGACACTATCTTAGAAGCGATCATCATCAGCTTCTAGCACAGCGTGCTATGTCTGAAGTGTTATAGCCAGTGTGATAGGAGCTAGGTAGAAAAAAAAAGTCTAAAAACAGTTTAAACAAGCTGTAACAAGAACTAAGGTAGATTAAACTGCTATACAAAATAAGGAGGAGGTGATCAATGACATTATACTCCGAGGACATATGTCAGATGCAAATATGTTCCTGCCTGTAAAAGAAAGCAGGTAAGTGTAATAGGCAGTTGATGTAACTAACTGGTTTGGGAATTTAGAGCTAGTTACTGGGGAGGATAAAAAAAAAAAAAGAAAAATGAAAAACAAGCCAAACTTGAATTGTGAAGTATGATAGCTAGAACTCAGCTCTGTGGGCCACAGAAGCTGCATATGTAGAATACAGTTGTTGCTACTCTTGGGGAGTGCAGCAAAGCAAATAGTTGTGAAAGTGGACAGTTCTTGAAATCTGGGCTTCTCTGAACTATACCAGTGAGAGACTGATGCAGACCATCTGAAATCACTCTTTCCCATAACCCAAGATGTTCCAAGCATATCTGAACTTGGAAAGAATTCTTTCCTCTGCAGGAACTGGAAACAGACTAGGTAAAACTCATGAAAGTCAATGACTTTATAGGCATGATGCTGTGAAGTGCTTAAATTTTGAACCCGTGCAATTCAGGTCTTTCCTTGGAAGCTTTTTTTATTGATGCACATTTCATAACTGAATGGGTTCACTATCACAATGCAGTATCACTGCAGTTGTTAAAAGAATCAACGTGTAGAAATCCAATTTTGAACAAGGGAAAGCTGTAGCTGTGCGTGCGCAATGGTTTGACGCTCCAAGCCTGCATCGTATGTCAGTCTGTTCTGATAGCAGGCGTTGTTGTTTGCTAGGTGATTAGTTTGGCTTCTACCTTCAATGCGCTACTTATTATTTAAATGTAATAGGTACTATTAAACATTCTCCTACTAACTATTTCTGATTCCCTGATAGTATAGCAAGCAGCTCTGTAGTCCACTTAAAGTCATTTATGCTTTTTCTCCTTGATGTCAGTTCATGTATCATAATGAAAAAGAGGATGAGAAAAGCCTTGATAGCTTAATTTTTCTACTACTTTGTACTGAACAGTCCTTAAGAAGTTTTACAGGAGGGACAAAAAACCTTAAAAAGCTTCTATGGAAACTTATTCCTTCATTTGTGCTGGATTTTTCTACTGGAATAACTGTATTGGGAAGGGACTTCAGTGGTCTTTGTTTTTAATGTCTTCTCCAACAGTAGGAATATATCTCTTCGAATTTTAGGGCATTATTGTAACAAAAATCTTCAGATTTTGCCATTCTTATAACCTCTGTTAATGAAAATGTCCATTGAAGCACCATGAACATTTTAAATACGTATTCATGCTGTGCTTGAAATCCTGCCAATCATTTTCTAAACAAAGCTTTTAGCATTGATAGATACTGTTATTTTTCAAATCTTCAGTAATTTATACATGTCAAATTGAACCACTGCACAATACCTGTATAGAGTAATAACATCTGAGTTTAGTGCTGTCTGTACACACAGCTCTCAGTATCTGACAGTTGATAACAATCCCATTGCTGGGTATGTTTTTCCCTGTATGCAGAATACAGGTCAGCTATTCTAATCATGGCTTCTCAGAACACAAATCCATTAACCTGTAGTGATAACCCTGCTGCAAAGACTCAATGCAAACAATGCTGCATTATAAATGGGTTCATGGCTGAACTGCATTTGAAAGGGCATTCTGAATAAAGTTAAGAAAGTAATATAGAAGAAAAATTAATGAAATTTAAGATGAGTTGCCTGCTGTCAAGGTACAAATGCTTACTGAAATTTCTACTCAAGGAAAAATTAATTCCAGCTGGAATATTGCACTAAAGTATGCATAAACCGTAAGCATAATGTATGCCTAAAGTAAGCATAACATAAGCATAACGTATGCATAAACTCTAATTTTGTAAGTATACTTTTGCTTCCTTCTTTCTGAAGATGTTTAGAAAATACTTTTGCAGGTTGCTTCAATATTACTCAGTCTTGAAGAATTTAAGTGACACTTCATCATCAAGAGCCATGGAATAATCCTGGCATTGATAAATGGTGGTGATGGCAAAGCTGACATCATAACACATTGGCCTCACTTTTCGTAAAACTTTCCCCAGCAAACTTCAGCTAGATGAGGTGAAAATCTGCTTCGCTTCTTGTTCTACTTCATTTCTTGAAATATGTGTTGCTTGTTTGTTTTTTTTTTTCCCTCTTACCTCTAGCATACAGTGATTCTGCCTATATACATGTATGGCTTCTTGGAGACAGATGATTGCTTTTTTTCTTTAATTAGGTCTTCTGGGACCTAAAGGTAGTTTCTCCAACACATGTTCTTAGATTTTTCTGTAACATTTTCTCTCTTGCTGTACATAGGATCATCTTCGGGGCTGTGCTGAAACCTCTCTCTCACTTCTTTTTTCCCCAACAAGTTCCTTGAAAACTGTTCAGGCCTCTCTTTCCATTGTTTAATGTTTTGATTTTTCTAGTTCACAACCTTTAAAAAACAATTGATTTAATCTTGTTGGAATCAGGAGCTGAATTCAGTAAAATTAAAAAGTCATCTTGTAACCAGAGATTCTATTTAGAGCAGTTTGTTTCATTATTATCTTGGTATCAATCTCACTTCAGACAAAGAGAATTGATAATGGACATGTGGCTGATTTTGAGAACCACTAGATCTACAAGTAGATCTTTCCAAGTGGCTTTGTTGAAAATCAGCTGTCTGCAGCAGCTATAGACTGAATGACGCCCGAAAACCACTTGTGAAGCTTTTTAATCTTTCATCACAGCAACATTTGTTCATTCTTGAGAAGAATCTGTTCATGCAAAGAAAATGGCCAAGGCCCGTGTCATCACTGAAGGGGACATGACAAACTTTGAACTTGGAATCAGTGCAAAGGGCCTGAAGTCTTCACCATCTCAGACATTCAAGTAATAGAGAACCCATTTTTTTCCCTTCCAGAGAGGATCAGTGTATTGGTAAAGGCATTTGCAGTCACAGATACTAATGCAGATTCACAGATACCAATGTAGGTAATACTAAAGGCAGCATAATATTGGGTTGGCTTAGGTGCAACCTAAGGCCATCAATAGCTTTCTTGTGAATTGCCTGTTATGTTGTAAAAGCCTAATGAAAACACTGCTAGGATTGTTGTACAATTGCGCTAACGCTGATGTAAAAACATATAATTATACTTAAAAAGAAATTCAGATCAGCATTCTGGCTCATAGAAAAGCATTCCTTATGTTGTGATGGGAAGTGCACCACCTCATCAGCCATTACTTATTTATTACCTATTATGTGAGCTATAGTCAAGAAATTAATGTACCTACCACAAATACACCTATGCCAGGTCTTGACTTCAAATTGTAGATGATGATAAAAATTCTTGTCCCAGCTTTGGGAAGTGTTTTCAGTATATTTCAGTGTAGCTTCTGATACTGGTAGAAGCCTGTAAAATAATGACAAAAAATAAAATATTCTGTGTTTTCCCTTGAAGTCAGATACAGTTCGAATGTTTTTAAAAGAAATGATTTTAGTGTTATAAATCCAACTTGAAGTATCTGTTCATGAAAAGGCTCTGTTTCGTTTGTGTAAAAGGAGTCTCTGGTAATTTTCTGGTGATCACAGTGAAATGCACCTTACCTCTGTGTGATACGTACCTATTTGCTATTTGATTCTGCAGCTTTTACTTGCATTCAGCAATGTTTTCCTGGATGAGTAATTCCCTGGTGTACTTAGCAGCTGTATGGAACCACTCGTGTAAGACATGATCAACATAAAAAAGGGTTGAAGAACTTACTGCTTAAAAGAAATCTATGTGGGTGTATTTTAATTGCTACATTACCATGGCAGTCTGCAATATTTATAATTCTAAAGACTTCTTTGAAAAAAAAAACATAAGCAGCTTGTGCGTAACAGAAAAACAGAGTGAATACATCAGATGTTTGTCAGATAAACATTGTAGATCTACCCTAACAAAGGTGTTGCACTTCCGTGAATGTCTGAGATAGTTTTAATGTCAAAAGTTTAAAGCCTTTTGGTGCTTTTAGCCTTTCCGATTTCCCTAATTGATCATGAAGCTATAAACAGGCTTTCTAGGAGGTCTCCAAGTATCCTGTTAGCAGCCTGTTATTATACTGGCAAATTTGTATTGACTTAGTATTAATTTTCACTGAACTGGTATTCGTTTTCACTATTACGGGATAATCACATCAGTGCTGATATTATCATATTGTTGAAAAAGAAAATAGCAGGGATGTAATGTAAAACTGCTAATGTGATGAAGCATTTATGTTAGGTTAAGAATGCTAGGGCTGCTTATTCCAGCTTTCTTCAAGCAGTGATTGAGGGAAGAAATGGAGAGCATTTTGTTTGTGGCAGGGTACATTGTCATTTGAATGTGTAGTTGTTTTCTGATGGCTGAAAGGGTTATTGCTTTGCTCACTTGTGCTTTGTGCCAGGCTGTGTTGTTGGTTCTGGGCTGTAAGAACGCTACTGTTTCTTCTATCACATATAAAGTGCTCTGATCTGCTTTTTTAATAATGTCCAGTATCTGATGGTTCTCTCTCCAGAAAAAAATGGCTCATATATATTCTTTTATGTTCATCTGAGTTGTTTTTTTTTTTTTCCAAAAGGGGATAGAACTTGTAAAGTACATTGTTAGAAAGTACAACAAGCACCCTGAAGGTTCAAATTTGACAGGGGTGTCAGAAGGCAGGTCAAGTGACTGCCTAATGAAGATGAATGGAGAAAACTGCTGGTACAAGAATCACGTGGTGAGCGCTTAGCCCAGGTTGGTGAAAGTGTGATGGAATCTCATGGCTTCATTTATCAGTGTCATATTTGGGCTAAAAGTGAGCAGTATTGTTCTCATTTCTTCCAGATGGATAGGTCAACTTTAATATTTATTGCTCTTGTAGAACATTTGTTTGATGTATTTCCATTAGCTAGGCAATAATAGAAAAGCAGTGGAGGGAAACATAAAGCAGCTCCCTTCCTTTTCATCTGAAGTACAGCATGCACCAATATGTAAATATTTCTAATACTGCCACTGATTTTTTTTTTATTTATTTATTTGTTTGATGACTTGATCATATATATTAAGGAGTTTTATAAGAGTGATGGAAAAAACACATCAAGGAAATATAAAATATTTGACTTGTGGTGTATGATTGTTAATCTTTTAACTTTTCATAAGCTCATTGTGCTTTCAGGAGTAGGTTTTGCTGAAGAATGTCAACTTTATATGTATATATGTAGAGACAGAAGACACAATAACACTATTTAAAGGGTTATTATAAGACTGCAAGTCTTTTAGCAAAATCAACTTAAAATTTTGGATCTCTAAAATGGAATATGAAGATGTTAGTTTCTGTCATCCTTTCTTTCTTTGTTTCTGTCATTGCTGGTTACTTTTCCAGTGATGGGAACCAAGACCATTTAATCTGGGTTGATGTAAAATTTCAAATAAATAAGGGATCTAACCGTTACAAAATGGTAGCTTGTAGTGGTAAGCCCTGGTTTCTGTTTATTAACTGATTTTTTCCCATTTATAGGAATCAGGTTCAACGTATTTGACATATATTATTTTATACCATGGAAGGAAACTAAGCTGTTTGTGAAGCAGGTGTTGTGTTAAGTGCAGTGCAAACATCCTAGCCATATGTTTCTATAATTTAAATTAATTTGGTACAGTCATACTGTTAATCTTTAGTGACTTGTTGATTGGCATTTTGCAGACATATTTCTGGAAGGCACCCAATACCATTTTCTGTAGCCTTTCTGGCAGTAGGAGAGAGTAACATTTCCACAAATTGGAATCTTGTACAGCTCTGGGAAGGGAGCCAAGATTTAAATTAGACAATAACCTCTGCTCTGTATATAGCTTCTATTCTTCAGCTGTAGGGAAAGTGATTTGTTTAATACAGTCAGCTCTGTAGCATATAATAGACTGATATATGAGTCACTCCTTGGCAATGTGTGTTTCTTAAATTTATATAGATTGAACAACTAGTTGGTAATGTATTTAGTTACAGTTGTGCAAACAGTAACTATTACAGAGCTGAACAGACCTAGGAAAAAGTGCATTTGCTTGGTGTTTGCTAAGGATTCTGCAGAACTGTTGGATTTTAGAACAATCTTTTTCTTCAGGTGCAGAGGAAACAGTTTCATAAATATGAATATTTTTTGGGCTCTGGAAAGTCAAGAGAGCTTTCATATCATAGTTCATTGTTTCTTCCCATTTGTATATGTACGTGTGTATACAATGTTCCTTAAAAATTAAATTTAAGATCAGTCTGTGTTGTAGCCACATGATGAGGTTGCAGCTATTTTTCTTTTGCCCTTATATATTTTTTTCTCTGTTTTTAAAATCTGTTGCTGTCAGTTGATATCCGTGAATGCAAAGAATTCTTTTCTTTCCAAACAGCAAGGATCTTTTCTTAGAAGGAGAGCTCTTTACGCCATTTGGTTCATGTTTATTTAAAAGCTTAAAATCATTAGAACAAATCTCACTTTTTGTCCAACAGAAAATTGATTTTGCTAACAAAAATGATGTCGGCCTGAAAGAAAACATTCAGAAATATGCAAATTAGTGGAGATAGAAATCTATTTGAGCAGCTGAACAAAGCAATCAAATTTCTCCAATTGAAAGCTTATTTAGCTTTACTGTGAACATTTTTGAACAAAATTATAAATGCTTAATGAAATAGTTATTTTTATAGGGAAAAGGTGTTTCTTTTTAAGCAGAACTATTTTTAATATTCCTCATTTTTCTGCCAGGTTTTATATTTACAAAATAAAGCACATTGTAAGTATTGAACAATACACAGATATATTTCCTAACAGTTTATAGTGTGCTGCATATTCTGGGTGGGTTCTAAGCAGTAGTTAGTATAAATGAGATGCCAATCAAAATTATTTTTGCAACGATAACCTGTTATAATGCAGTCTCTTATCTGAAGCGTCAACTTGATACAAGCCAGATCTCTTTTCTTAAGCTTTAACTCTTACATGTATAATTTCTCTTGTCCTTAACTAATCCTGCTTCTGTGTTCATAAGCTTCTTGGTAGTGCATGATAGCAAAGCATAATTTATCTGCTGCTTATATAAATCTTAATCATCACTGCTTCCATTAGGACATGTGCATTTTATTCCCTAGTCAGGTGTGAGTTGTGCACAGAATATCTGATGTACTTCGATGAGTAAATAAGATTTTGTAAATAACCAGCGTGTCCCTGCCAGGCCAGTTTCCTAATAACTCAGCTTCTGTATAAAAGCTGACTTTTTAACAAAGTAACCTGTAGCCAGCAAGATGATAACTGGAAATTTGACCATTTCTATCTGTAAATAAATGTGTGGATTTGTAATGTGCCATGTTTGTCATTTTAGCTTGCTTAAGGAGCTCCTTCCTCCATGTTTCAGTCCTGCCTCAGATGAAAAAGAAACTTTAATAACATTTACGTTCCCAAATCCTACGAGTTCTGTGTTTCATTTTTGCAGTGGGATGTCAAAACAGTTTTATCAACATAGGCAGGGGGATACTGAGTTATAGAGCACATAACTAAACAAATGAGTGGAGGTTTGAGGCTTGGTGCATAACAAGATCTGTGGAACTTGAGGTCTCTTAACCATGTGGTAGTGCTGACATCATGACTCTTGAGTCATTGGAATGTCTGATTGTCATTACTGCTGACAGCTGAAATGGAATCCTTTATTATAACCAATTTGTGGATGCTGGAGATGCTGTAGATCTCCTTCATTGTTGTTGATGATCATTCCAAATGTTCAGATGACCAAGGAACTTCTGGTGCAAGGGCAGTGTGTGAAATTGTCATATTCAGATTCTGATAATTGAAAAAATCTCTTCACAAGGTTGAAGCACTGTGATATTCACATGCTGAACACCATTCTCTGAAGAAGACAGAGGTTACTGGCAGCAACATGGGTTTATGCTTCTGAGGGATGGAGAGACTGGAACGGCACATGACTTTCCCCAGATTTATGTGTGAAGAGTGAAACTTGGGAGGAATGAACAAGTGAACACAGTAGGAAGAGTATTTGCATTTGAGAATGGTGAAACATTAATAGACACCATATTTACAGAGTCTGGGTATTCTCTCAATTTAGTGTTCTGTTTATGAAGCATTTAGTGTATACATCTCTTTAGGGAATGTAAGCCCTAAGTGTACCCTTGCTCACTCCTCATACCCTTTTCACATCTGGTCAGGTATTACAACATGACAGAAACCACCTCAGCCTTCAGATGACATGAAAATTGATTGCCCTTTTGTTTTTTTATAGTAGCTAGTTTAGCTACAGATTATATTCTAGTTACTGGAATATAACACACAACCACCATCATCTGAATCAAATGGTACAGACTGATTTATGTTGCAGAGAGTCCTTCACCATTTTTCTCCCTTGTAAGTACCACTGCAGATTTCTGCTTTTCCTAGATGACCCTTGCACAAATTATTGTTTGCATTTTGATTTTGAGAGATGTGGGGTTTTGGTGTGTGTAGATATACAGAAGTGGAGGTGTTTCTTATAACCAGTGGTTTGTATTTACATTTGGATGAAGGTGAGATTATACCACTGGAAAAGATTTGTATGTCACTGGTAAACTATCATTGCTACTTTCAGGGGTGCTAAGGGATGTCTATGAAGGACCATCATGGCATGTTACTGAAGGTTTCCCATGGACATATATGAACTAGGGCATGGACAACTGTGGCATGCTGTTGGGGAGGCAAAACCATAAGATTGTAGGGGAGGCAAAGGAAAAAAACCTTTTCACTAGAACTACTAGCAGTCTGGAATTACGAAATCATCTTAAATTTCATTTTCACTGTTACATGTTGCCCATTTGTTTCAAAATATTCAAAAATGTATGAAAGTGCATATAAATATGTATGCGTTGAATTGCTTCTAGATGCTTTCAAAATCATATTTTACAATATACCAGAAATACCTAAATCTGTTTTTTAGTCCTTTGCTGTGTGTTAATCTTCCCGCAAAATTTATTTTCTTTTCTCTTACCAGTTTTCAATTTTTTTTCTTATCTATCTGATAAGATAGTTTTTATTATCCCGTTCTAATAATCATTGTCTTACTATGCCTTTCTATAGGCCTTTCTTCCACTCTTTCTCTGCCTCCTACTACCCACCCAGTACAGCATTTTATAGCATTTGCGTATGATTTTTTTCCTATCAAAACTGGACTATGTATATCATATTTGACAAGTCAGTTCTCCCATTAAACAATACTTTTTTTTTTGTTGTTAACAAGTTTGGTTTTGATTTTTTGTTGTTGTTGTTTTTTTTTAAATCTTAACAAGTTTTCAAAATACCATTGAGCAACCTTGTTTAGCTCAGCAAATAAAAACTCACCAGAGAACTACTGCAGTAATTCCAGGGCAGATGAGGCAATTACACACAAAACCATTATCTTGCTGGTTTGGTTGGGGGTTTTATAAGTTTAGAAATCACTGTACAATAGAATATTATCAGAAGTGATTCTAGATGCTTATACAAATGAAGAGAAAGTAATTTTTTATCATATAATTTGTTTTTTACTGCTACCAATCAGTTATTTCCCCACTCTTTGTTGCCATATTCCTCTTTTGGTGGCTAGAACATAACACGCTGTTCTTCTCATTCTTTGTATTCACACTAAGAGTATGCAGCATCTCAGTTCAGGTAGAAAAAGGGACAGAAGCATTCTGTGGTAGAGCAAAACTCCCCAAATTTGCGGAGAATGAACCAACCAATCCTGTGGATTTCCTATTATTTGCTCTTAACTGAGATCCTATGAAGTGTTTCTCATGTTTCATGCTCCCTTGCATGGTTATACATTGTTTCATTTGCTCACCAGAACTGGACATGGGATTGGTACTTCTCAACTCTTACGCAACTTTGATACCACAGAAACATAATTTGTCTGTGTTGTAAAACTTGGCTGAAGTTACTATGTGATTCAAAATATAATATGGGAATGAGGCAGCTTTAGCCCTGGGTATTTGGAAATAAAACCCCCTGAATACATAGGTTTTCTGAGAGTGCACTGAGCCCAGGTCTCACTTCTTGTGCACAAAGACTTCTGGTTTCTGGGATATTTTCTATTCTAAAAGTAGAATGGAATGATAAGGTTCAAGATATAAAACAAAAATGAAAGAACTCCCAGTAGCTTGCAGCTAGTTGTAGCAGGCATCTGTCTGCCAGAGGCACACAGTTATGGTACCGAGTATGATTTGATTTAATGAAGATGGTTTCTGTACCAAAAATACTGTCTCAGAGACACCCAGAGAAATGTTTCTGTAGTGCTTGGATCACCATCATGCCATCAGCTAATAATAAGAACTTAAGAGTGCTACATGAATAGAAGCGTTAGGCTTTCCCTGTTTGACCTCAAATTATTAACCTGGTTTGTAAATAACAAGTATTCCTAGGAATATCTTGTATAGTTTCTGAATATTCAGACAAAGCAAGTTCATGAAGAAGTTACAGCTAGTTCATACATGCAATTTGAATTCATACTAAAGCTAAATATGATTATTTTAAATCAACTAAGAAGTATTCAACTTCTTGTACATCTTTGGTGTGAAGAACTTAAGATTGAATTGTCTCAGACCAGTAAATTAGGAGAGTATTTTCAGAGTGTGAGTTGTGAGCTGTGGAACAGCTTGGCAGCAGAAATGCCACTAGGATCTGGTGTCTCTTATACTTCGGGAAAAGAAACTTAAGAATTTGCATGCATAAAGGTTCAGGCTTGCTTACATCAATACATGAAGGGTAGTACTTGACTATTCAAGATAGCTTTTATTACCATTTTTTGTTTTACATTAAAAAATATTTTTTATGGCATCTGAAAATTATGAGAAATTACATTATTGAGATGTATGGTGTGCTTTTTAATATGCACTTCATTCTAACAGTAATTAGTGATTAGTATTTTGAAGCATCAGTGCTGAAGATCACCTGAAGACTTGAGGGGCCTGACTTTCATAATTTGTTACACATTTCTAGCCCTGCACGTGTGAGGCTGTGGGTTGGGTTGAATTTAAAATAAGATTATAAACAGAGCACCTTGTTTTTTCTTAACTAGTGTTGTTTTGCTCAGTAGAAGATTTCATAATTTTAGTATCATGAATTTCATAGAGTTTTTTAATTTTTCATAGAGTGAAGGTTTTGAGTGAAACTCTTCATTTCACTCATCACAAATAGAATTTGCTGTGTACCATTTGTGTGTCCTCAACTCTCAGCAGAACCTCAGGGGCTGCAGTCAATAGCAGAAGTAATTTCTGTGCCCACTTACAAAAAGAAATATAGTGACCCAATTAAGTGAAGAAAATGCTAGGCTGTAGTCATGCAATTAAAGTAAGTTACTCACCTACAAAATAAAGTTTCTACTGTCCAAGATGTTGCTTTTAGGTTGGAATAAAACAGTGGGAAGTTAAAGATACATAAATTAAGTTTGATTAGTCTCAGTGGTATAAATTAGGAATACAAACTAGCATGAGGGATTATTCCACTCTCAAATTTAATTCTCTTCCACTGTCATTGCAGGGCATTGTATCCAATTCAATCTTGCATGTTTAAATAAAGTTAGTTGTTGCTGAAGACTTCTCAGAGACCTCCCTGCTATGGGATTTGTAATCCAGCCCCAATGAAAAATACTGGATAAATCCGCCAGATTTAAGGTTGGTGTAAGATAAAGAAACTGGAGGAAGTGATGTGCCTGTTTCCAAAATGCATCTATAAATAAATATTAAATTGACAGGGTAATTTTCCCAAATTGGAGAATGTCTTAATCTGAGGAAAATTCCCAAATCTTGCGCTTGTCAGTCATTTTCTTATACAACCTGTATTCTTACTAGGATAGCATATGAAATCCTGGAGCCTCATCTGTACTTTCCTCAACTTCCCACATAGAAGGGCATTGCTTTTATTGCATGCTGCAGTTTAGAGCTTTGCTTGAGGGTAATCATCCCTGACTCCAGCTCTGGAGCTGGTGTATTTTGGGGTGGCTTTTCTCTGTTTCTCATTCAGATGTGTGTGTAATAGAAGCAGAATTACATCCTGCAGGCTGTCTTTGCAGTAGACAGCTTACTTTGTACAGCCTTGTGTACGATGAAGTAGAGTTAATATAGACTTTTAAATGAAGTAGAGTTAATATAGACTTTTAAATAAGGAAATTTTTTTATTCAATTATGATTAGTATTTCTAAAGTGAAAAGTATTTGATTTCAGAAAAAATCACAGAAACCCACAGAAACATGACCGAGAGTTGGGATATTTAAGATTTTACGTATGTGCTGATTTTAGCCTGAAAGTGTCTTGACTGCTCCTCCATTATGATTATTATAAAATATCTACAACTGCTTCACCCTTTCTCTATCAATTTTATATTTAAATCTCAATATAATTTTCTGGTGTAGTAGAGCTGAATCACAGTCTAAAATGGAATTTACAATTTTTGCTGGAGTGAGTGAAATTTGATATAAGATTTCGAGAAAAGCTACTTGCAGCCCAATTGCAGTATAATCACATCACTTTAAATTCGTGTGAGAAAATGTTACCGTAATCTTGAATGTAGTGATATAAAACTGTTTCTTGGGATTCTAAGAAGAAAATGCTGTCATTATGTTAAAAAATACTTTGATTCAATGGTTAGACAGTTTACATAAAATGAAAGGGGGAGTAGACATGATTAACACTTTGGTTGTATGAACTTAATGCCTTGAAGAGAAAAGTGAAACAGAAATGTTTATATGGTGGAAACAGTTCTATATTTGTGCATTTTTGCCCCTTAAAAACTATAAAAATATCCCATGCAGCAGTTAAAAATAAACTGTTGAGGGTAAAAGAATGCTTGAATAGAGGTGTATAGTTGTCTTATACCCATGCTGAGGGCAATTAAAGAAGAGCCCTTAATACTGATCTCGGCGTATTAGGACAGGAGGAGTCATGGTGCTGCTCTAGCTCAGGACCTCACTGGCTTTCAGGTCCCATGTGTGCTAGAGGACTTGCGTCCCTGAGCAGGGCACAAGCTGGTGGACTCCAGTTGTGGCACAAAGTGCTGGCATTGGTGCTTGTATCAGCCCTGGGGAGGGGTGTGTGTGTGTGTGTGTGGGGGGGGGCGTTTGTGTGTGTGTTGAGAGGGTAGATTGGCAGCCCCAGACTGAGGTCCACAGATTGGTTTTGAGTCTTTCTTGCAAGCTATTTTGCAGTACCATGTGTATGTGTTGAAGCTATTCTGAAAGGCTGTTGATCATAATATGCTTTCTAAATGTCATGGAGAATAGAGACATTTCAACCCTCTCACACGGCTATGGAAAGGGAGCAATTGTGCTTTACCCTTTAAAGCAGCTGTGGAAAAAAAGCATAGTTTAACTGGCATCTGTCCTCTGATGCCATAGGAAGTAAGATCTTATGCAGAATTTGAGCTATTTAGAGACATGTACCTTGTAAAATACATACATTGAATGGATGCTATGAAACTGCGTATTTGAGAAGACCTTTCTCCTACGGAATCCAAATTGCTACAAAGTTGTAGAAAAAAAATATATAAGATTACATACAAGTATGTTCTTTCTGTGTTTTAGCAATACATTTCTTTTATGACATTTATGTCTAGTCTGGTTTATTCCAGCAGCAAGTACATGCTCATGTGTGCGATCACAAAAATAATTTTATAGTTCATTACTGCAGATTTCTCTAGGTGAGAAAGCAAAGCAAGAAAGCATGTTCTTTAAATATTCATATATTTTAAAACAAATACTTGAACTACAGTGGCCTTTCCTTGGCTTTGTTACTGAATGTGTTTATCTTGACTTTTGGTCCTTTCATCTATTTTAAGCTTCAGGCAACAACAGGGTGTGATGATAACAAATTTACTTCAGAACTTTTTGAAGTAACATCTGCAGATCTTGTGGAGTCTTTCTTTATGTGAAATTTAGTGGGTTGGTCTAAGTTTTATGTTTGTATTAGCCTTGTACAGAGGAAAAGTAGTCTTGTATGTAGGTGGGTGCGGAATATACATAGAATCCATGTTTGGTTCTCCATTTTACTACCATTTAAGGTAATGTAGGCAGAATGGAAAATCATTCTTGTCTACAGAGAGCCAAAATGGTAAATTGAAACTCTTCGAGCAAGTGACAGGAAAATACTTAGTATGTTTGCCTTGGAGAGAACTTTCAATAATCAGGCTAATTTTGTAGCACCTTAGGCTTGCATAAATATTGCAACCAGGACTGCACTTTAGAACACCTTTTAGTATTTAAGCATTTAAATATGGAAAAAGTATCATTAAAAATCTGACATACATTGAATTGACTCAACTGTCGGTCAGTGGAATGATACTCTACATTTCCTACAAAGTTACTTCTTGCTTGTAAAAGCCTTTATAGACTACCCTTCTTAAGAGATCTGAAAATGTCTAACATGAGACCACTAAATATTCATTTCATTACTGTTCTAAGACTCACACAATATCACACTTCGCAAAATATCATTCAGTTACAGATTTGGCCATGGAATTCACTGAAGGAGTTCATAATAAAGAATTTGGCTGATTAAGTCAGTGCTTTTTATTGTTATTGTCAAAGTTTTTATTTGCTGGCTGAAAGCTTTTAAAGTAACTTCAAATGTTTCATTTTGATTGTTTTCGTAAAACTTTTAAGTCTGTACTGTCTGAAGGCAGTGTGTCTGATGGAGATCTGAGGATATATGGATAAAATATCAGTGTCTGTTTTTCTTTAGCGTCTTGCTCAAGTATTTTATCGACTGAGATTTTTTTTGGCTCTCAGCAAAGAGAATATGTGTGTATACATATGTACATGCATAGACACATGTATAGAAACACATGTACAACAATTAGTGTGGCAGATGTTTAAGACTCAAACGTTGGAAATTAAATGGTCCCCTGAATTAAAGGCTTTTAAGATTTTAAATGTCAAAAGACTATCAAATATATTATTGTACAGGTCTTACATACAGGTTCAATAATTAATAAACCACTGATGAGATTATTCTTTTGCCTAAAACTCAGCATTGGTGATGTGGCGGCAGAACTGGGTGCTTACTTACGCATTTATTTTAACATTTTGTGCTCCTGTCTGTTGTTGGCCTGTTGCTCATCAGTGATGTGTTCTTAAGCAAATTAATCTTTCTGGTGAGAAATCCCATATAGAAACTCCTTTTGTTTTCACTGGGGCCAGAGTTTCCTCCTCAGTATTGCAGGATCCTGATATGGTGTGTTAGATGTGGAAGAAATTGAGAGAAATAACTGTTGTGTAGTAAGTTTTGGTGTCTAAAGTCACCAAGGCTAACACTTCCTGTGTAGTTTTTCACTTATACATGAAGATCTTTCCTAGAAAATTAGTAGGCAAAATGTATCAGGAAATGAACCCCCGTCCACAAGGTAATATCTACTGAAAAGAAGAATAGTACTGTAATCTGTCTCAGAAAGCTGATTTCTATTGTGCTATGCTCTCATAATCACTAATTGAAAATTTGCTGTAAGAATATGAAGGAAAAGGCTCAAGTATAAACTTGGCATATATAATACATGTTACCTAGTGGTCCAGTACTTCATGAAATTCTTCAAAAAGTTTATCTTTTGCTGACAAAAGCGTTACCTCTGTGTATGTATCCATATCCTTGTGCGCACACACGCATAGCTGTTTGATCTTTGATGTAACTGGGATAATCTGCATACTGACATTTGGTCAAAGACTGACCAAGATGGCCTTTTAACTGCATCTGGTCCAACTCTTCACCTCCTTTATTCTCAGTGATGCAATTCCTAACCTCCGATAGCCGCATGTTGTCTACAGTAAATAATACTTCTTATGCCTAGCAGTGGGTGCTGTTTCTTCTACAATGTTAGCATCCTGCCAGAGGGGTGCAGAAATTTCTGTGGGTAGCTATGTAGTGTCAAAATCAAGGATATCATTTTGTGTTCATTCTGGGCTAAAATTACTTCTTTATTTACAAGGTATTAAAATTCAGGTTTTAAAAGATGCTTTATTAACCTGTAACAATGTAAGTCTCCTCTATCAACCGTCTACTAAAATCTGCCTCGTTTCTGGTAGTAAAAAAAAAAGAATGCTTACATTTTATAAAATAATATGAAATCATAAATATTGAAACTGTCATGAAGGACCTACTTTTCCAGAAAAGAATGCTCTACTCCTGCTATGAACACATCATACTTTAAAGCTTCTACAGAGATTAGCTGAATATCCATCTAGCACAGAAATGATTGGAGAATTCTCTTCTTTTATTTTTATGTTCATTGAGAGAATAAATTCTGTTTCCTGATGAGGAAATTCCCAATATTTAATTTAATACAACTTGTGAGGACGCCACTGTTCATAGGTGGGGATAGTTGAGACTGTTCAAGAAAAAGAAAAGCCCCCTCTGCCAGCCCTCCTCCCACTCCTTCTAGTTCTGTTGCCAGAATAATTTTAGTGTATATTGTTTTGTTTGGAGTAATCAGGCTGAAGTAGCATTAGTCCAGCTTCTCATCTTTTAATTACAGACAGTTTATTGTCTGTGCTGTCCCACTTTCTGCATGGTTCTCCACCAGCCAGCTAGATTTAGCAATCTCCATTAATTTAATTTGGCATTTCATTCAATCAGGCTGTGAACATGATGAATATTTTTTTTTTTAATAACACAATGCTCATTTTTAATTGATGTCCTTATCACACATTGTATTTGCCAGAGCTGTAATTATTGGTCAGGCAGCAAAATGAAATCTGCCCAAATGCAGTGAAGATGTTCTCTGGTGAAATTATTAAGATACAGTACTTAAACCTGCAAAGTAATTTAGTTTTGGTCTGTAATTACGTCTTTTGGGATCGTTATCTCTCTTTTGACTCGTAAGGATAGTGTAACCTCAGAGGAATTAATTTGCCAAATATGAAGATAGAACTGAGATCCTCGCCATAATATATATTTGTGCAAGTAGATATTATTCTATATAAAACTAATGAGCGAGCTCACACCATAAAAGAATGATTTTATTAATGGCTGTATTTTAAAAAATATGGCTTCTAATTTTATTGCAGGAACTGGAATTGTGATCAGTTGAGGCTGCCATAAGCTATAAGCAATAAATCGGCATCAGAAATAATAGAATTTGGGTGTGCAACTGCCTAAAGTACATACACAAGTGAATATGTAGTTTTGTGACAGAACTAGTTTGGAGCTAGTTCTGCGGGCAGCAGTTCCGCATGAAGCCAGTGAGAATTTTGTGTGGAGATATTATCCTGAGAAACTTTAAATGTGTATTTGCCCTAAAAATTAAGTAGTAATTATGAAAGGACTGTTAGTGTTACGATAACAAAGCCTTAATTGTGTTTTGCAGTAAGGATTGGGGTAGGGCTTTCTTTAAAAAACAAAGGTGCAGGGAGTAGGTTCAGTAATAACTCTATTAATTTTTTATTTATTTATTCTCACATAGAAGGTAAGTAATGTTTGGATACAGGATTACAATCATTCCTTTTAAGTCTCTGGGTTGGTTAAGAGAAGGTTATAAAATGTGTTTCATTCCTGTTCTGGATATATATTTGGTTCGACTTTTTCATTTGGGACATTCACATTCCATAATTTTGGTGGTATTCCATGCTGGAGCAATAACCCTTCCAATGTTTTTTTTTCTTCTTTGTGGTTGCACTATTAAATTAAGTAGCAATAGTATAAAATAATTATTTAGAAAATGTATTTGCCTGGTAAATTGAAATTTCCTGTTAACCATAAAAATGTGAATATTTTAAAAATTCATTTTTGTTTCATGGAGATTCTCATATAAAGGTCCGGGCTCCTCTATGTCTTGTTTTAAGTTACTAATGTATTTTGGTATTTTCACTTTTTAGGAGATGAATAGTGGATGTGACTGCTAATGTTTTTCACATTAGAGTTACAACACAATTGGGTTGGTTCAAGGACAGAAATATAGGAATTTTTAATAAATAGTAATGATTGAATATTGCAAGTAAAATAATTTCTCCATTAAAATCAGTAGCAACATTCCCATTAACTTTTATAGGTTTAAAATATTACTCTGTGTGTCCATAACACCTTTAAAATTAGTTACTTGGTTTACTTTTTATACTGTTTTTAATATTATGGCTTTGTGGTGTAAACTTTTCCTTTGCTTGTTTTATTTCTTGCTGTGGCTTTTGACTCATCACAGTTGGAAAAGAAGAGCCACAGAGTAACCACTGCTTAACCTTTTGAGATTGGCGTGGTTTGAACCCAACCAGACAGCTTTCACTCACTCCCCCCCCACTTCTTGCCCTCCCCCTACTCTCGGAGGGACGGAGAGGAGAATCAGAAAGAATGCAACTCCCATGGGTTGAGATAAGAACAGTTTAGTAACTAAGGTATAACACAAATCACTACTGCTACCACCAATAATAATAATGATAAAGGAAATAACAAGGGAAGAGAATACAACACCTCATCACCAGGCAACCGATAACTCGCCCCCCTAGCCCGACCAAGCACCGACCGATACCTCCTCCAACCCTGCAGTCCCCTCTAGCCCCTTCCGGGTCCCTCCCCAGTTACATCCTGGGCATGACGTGCTGTGGTATGGAATACCTCTTTGGTCAGTTTGGGTCAGGTGTCCTGTCTCTGCTTCCTCCCGGCCTCCCCTCCTCCCTGGCAGAGCATGAGACTCACAAAGTCCTTGGCCAAACCAAAACATCATTTTTATCAGCTTTGTTCCCAGCCCGAAAGTCAAAACACAGCACTGCACCAGCTACCAAGAAGGATAAAAAATGACTGCTGCTGCTAAACCCAGGACAGAGATGTTCTGAAATTTTCTTTCTCATTAGGAATTCAGATTATGGACATTTAATCACTGTTTTTTACCCAAGCCCAAACTACCAAAAGAGGCTTTTCTTCAAATAACCTGTTCATCACCCTCAGCTTTCATAGCAAACCAATTAGTAGGTTCTTTTGAGTGCAGAGGGTGGCTTGAAGACTCAAGTAGCACTGTGCTATGATGATTCAAGGTGGCTGATCACTTGATTTGCAAACAGGAATCATAGCGTCTGTCCATGGAGGTCTGATCTATGAAAACATGCAGTCTCTAGAAGTGGGGCAGTGCTACGGTTTTTATATCCCTGGTCCTGGGCAGGAGTTAACTGGGTATTTGTTAGGGCATGCATTGGTGAAGAAATAGAGGACATGAATTTCTGTTAGCTTTGCAAATATACACTCTTCCTAGAAGAGATGAATAAAGCTAAATGCTGGGCTTCAGGTTTAGTAGTCAAAACCAAGAGAAGAGCTTCAATAAGCGTTATAGAAATAACCAATTTTCCTGACATACTTTATACAAGGTATTGGCAAGGAAACGTCCAGTCTCTCATTACAGTCTTCATTTCTTGGACATGGATTTCAGTAGGTCCAAGATTCAAGTGCCTTTGCAGCATGAAAGACTAGAGGACTGGGTTGTTGTAGTATTAATGCAATGATTTACATGAAGAATGAAAGCTGTGATTCACAACAAGTTCAGAACTGGTTTTGTTTGTTTGCAGTTCATTTCATGAAATCAGGATATGCCTGTGGTTTCTGTTGGTTTGCTGTTGTGGTACTCATGTTTAATGTATTCATCAAAACTTGAGATGGAGTTCAAACTCTTGAAACCAAAGGAAACAAACACCAGTTTGTAAGGCAGTGGTATGTGTTGCCAGAGGAAGCTGGAAAGATTTTATGCTTTTTGTTGTAACAGAGCAAGTGTGTCCTGAGAGCTTTAGATGCAAAAGGCTATGAAAAACTGTGCTAACTGCAATGGCTGTGTGATTGGGAAAGCATCCCAATGCCAGCACGAAACAAAAAGATAGCTGGACTAGGAGCTGCATCTTCCCTTCCCCTCCCCTTTTTCTTCCCTTCCCTTCCCCTCCCCTTTTTCTTCCCTTCCCTTCCCCTCCCCTTTTTCTTCCCTTCCCTTCCCCTCCCCTTTTTCTTCGCTTCCCTTCCCCTCCCCTTTTTCTTCCCTCCCCTTTTTCTTCCCTTCCCTTCCCCTCCCCTTTTTCTTCGCTTCCCTTCCCCTCCCCTTTTTCTTCGCTTCCCTTCCCCTCCCCTTTTTCTTCCCTCCCCTTTTTCTTCCCTTCCCTTCGCCTCCCCCTTCCCTTCGCCTCCCCTTCCCTTCCCTTCCCCCTTCCCTTCCCTTCCCTTCCCTTCCCTTCCCTTCCCTTCCCTTCCCTTCCCTTCCCTTCCCTTCCCTTCCCTTCCCTTCCCTTCCCTTCCCTTCCCTTCCCTTCCCTTCCCTTTCCCTTCCCTTTCCCTTTCCCTTTCCCTTTCCCTTTCCCTTTCCCTTTCCCTTTCCCTTTCCTTCCCTTTCCCTTTCCCTTCCCTTTCCCTTCCCTTTCCCTTCCCTTCCACTTCCCTTCCACTTCCCTTTCTTTCGTTGTTTCTTTCATTATTTTTTTCCGTCCCAGGGAAATCCAACAAGCGGGACTCCACAGTAGTATATCAGGGCAGACCCAATTGCTGAATCTCACCTTTGATTTGAGTGCCTGCTGTCAACTATAGAAATATTCTGGGATGTTTATGAGGGGCCTGAGCCCAGAGATCCTTTAGAAAATAAATGGAGAAGAATGTTGACTGCAACAAGAGTCATTCCACAAAAACCATCTTTCCCAAATTATCTTACTAAAATAGACAAGAACCCCTTGTTCTATTTAGAATGATTTATAACTGTTCCCAGCTGATCACAAAGTGTTTCTAAATTAAAAGCCATTAATTATAGCCTTATATAGATACAAAGATATGCAAGGAGTGCTTTGTAATTCCAGCTCTGCACTTCAGGTGAGAGCTTTTTAAATTACTTGGACCATTGGAGCCACCTGCTTGACTAAATGCTGAGGGCCCTGTGTTTCAGTACTCATCAGTGCATTGCAGTGTTAACATTGTTACTGATTTTTCTCATTTCTCCAGGGCAAATACTAATTAATGGATACAATTCACAGCTGATTAGCTGTAGTTTCTTCAGTAATTACATTCGCAGACTAACTGTTCGGAAGAGGATTTCTAACCCAGTTCTTATTTCACTCTAACCTTAATTTGTTTTTTGAATTGTTTAGGTCCTTAAGATAATAACCATTTTATTTTCTTTTGTTGTTATAGGTACCATTAGATAATAAGGAAGTTTAATCTTAGAAATACTCACAGATAATTGTATGCCTTCAATGGATTTCTACTTCAGAAACAAAAAAATGAATTTAAATAATCTTAGTTACGATCCATACTAACAAAAGCCTTAAATATGCCAGGTTCTGACATCAGCGCTTGAGTCATGCCCAATAGGAGATTAAATATTGTAGCCCAAGAACAGAATGAATCAAAGGATATGTACTTGTAACTTTTAGCTTTGACATTCCTCCTTACATCATTTGCTTCCATAGTCTTAATAAAGTGAAAAATTATGTTGTCACTTTCCCCTTTGTTTTACCTAAGTAAGACAAAAAGTAATAAAACCACTTGGTAATCAGAACGTAGTACCGTTGGTGTGAGGAATAGATGTAGAGCAAAACAATGTAGAATTTTACTCTTTAAAGTAAAAATCTGTTTCAGGGCCATTTTGAGGCACTGGAGCCCCTAAAATGCTAAGCTCATTAAAATAGGAGAGAGTTTGTTCCCACTTATTTATCCACTGTTAGAGCTACACGCATTGTACCTTTGCACTTAGGGATAATTTGAAAACTTTATTTCTTTTTTTTTTTTTTGTCACTGTAGAAGGAACAGCTTTATTGAAGCCATTTGAGCTTTTCATATAAATCTTAGTTTGCCACTAACTGACATGAGAAAAATCTAGCCTGTCGATTTCGGTGGTGAGCTGAAGTACTAATGTCATTGTGTGACACATCCCCCCCTTCCACATCATTATGTGCCAAACAGTAATTTGAATGTGAAATTTTACTTGAATTTTTTAATCTCCAAAAATGGGTGACATCTGGGCTTTTTAAAAATGGATGGCATTACTTGAGTATCTGCATAGCTGGGGATAACAGAGTTTTAATAGCTATGAAGCAGCCTACATATTGTGTTAAGGCCTTTGTTGCTTAACATGTGTTATAGGTTGAAAGATTCAGCATGTTAAGTACACAAATGGAATTTCATACTTCAGAATGAGGAGTCTCATCTAGTATTCCTTTTCCTTCATGACTGTATTCTGATTTTGTTGGTGTCCTGTTTTATCACATACATGAGGCTCCAATTCTTCGTGTCCATCTTCCTTTTTTCATACTCTATCACTATAGTTTTTTGGTTTTTTTTTTTGTTTTTTTTTGGGGGGGGGTGTTTTTGTTGGGGTTTTGGTTTGTTTGGGTTTTTTTTTGGTTGGTTTTTGGTTTTGTGGGTTTGGTTTTTTGTTGATTTTTTTTTTCTTCTCTTTTAACTTTTGCTCTTAAGAAATGGATTTTGGAATTTTCAGGGAAGGAACCATTCTTGAAAGGATCATTCTGAACCTCTGCTCTAGGATGCTGGAGGAACCAGAGAGAGTCAGGGACTGAAATGCCTGCTAAAAAGAGTCAGGCATAAGCACTGCAGCAGCGAATGGAGCTGGAACAGAGTGGTTTTCCTTTCAGGACATGTTTGGCTGCTCTGAAAGTACAACAGAGTTTCCTGCTTGCAAAGAGCAACTTGTGCAAGTTCTTGGTTACCCATCCTCATGCACTTGTTTCAGAACTTATGCTGGGGGTGGTGGTGGTGGTGTTTGCTGTTGTTGGGTTGGGTTGGGCAGGCCCACCAAGATTTGGCAAGATAAAACAAAGCCTGCCTGAAAAAATTTGCTTTATAGACATCGAAACTGGGAGTTAATGTAAGAATGCTTAGTGTGGCTTTAGCAGCAATAATGTGTCAGGGCATTGTAGGGACAGCACAGGGACTTTTCTGATTTGATAACCTTTACAGTGTGCACTGTGCTTGATAGTGGAAATATGAAAATGTTAAAGCCTGTGATTTAGTGCTCTAGTGGTAGCTGCGTCACGTGTGTGTTCCTTGAAGCAAAGGCTAGACCCCTGCCTGCTCCGGCAGCACACGCAGGAATAGTTTACCAGACTGCTTGCACTTTGGAAGTGCTGTTTAAGGGAATAAGGCACACTAAGTGCCAATTAACCAAATGCTGATAATCTCTTTCTCTTCAATGCTCAGTCTGTAAAAGAAAAAGTACTTATCTTCTGCAACAAATGTTCATGGTTGAGAATTTGGAGGAAACTATGGCATCTGAGAGGATCCTTTTAGGTCACGTTTGTGAGAGGAGTTGCACCTCAGTGGGAGCAAGTAGGCACTCGGCCCATTCCACCCTGGGTTGATCTTAAGGTCTCAATGTGATACAGTTTCTCTGATTTGCAAAATCTTCTGGTGTTAATGTTCACTGGGGGCGTGGGATTGCAACTGTAATGAAGGGTAAACAAAGGGGGATTGTTTGGCTTTTAAATTTTGTGCAAAGAATGGGATTTTAAGAACAATGCTGCAGATTCTCATTCTTCCCCTTACTGACCTTCATCTCTTTAAAACCAGGTCTACTTGGAATAGTAATATGACAGCTACGTCTAGCTGCAGCAGTCCTCCAGATCATGATCGTCTGCATAAATATTATAATGCATATCAGAAAAGATGTATTGGAGTCAAAATGTCTCCTCTGGAGAGTAGTCTGTTTCTAACTGACACTTAATTGGCAGAGTCACCTCTAGGTCTGTGGAGTGGTTTTGCTACATGGACAAAGAAAGTTGAAGAGATACACTTTAATAATGGACTTGTGATACAGAGTATGTAATAATAATAATAATAATAATAATGTTGAATTCAATCTAGTTCTGACTTCAAAGAATATCTGCAAAATTACATCTCATCTGTTTGTTGTTTTGGTTTTGTTGGGATTGTATTCAACTTTCCCTATGCCAGTGATGGGGTAAAGAAAAGTTTATGGTGGCATTCATTAAAATCCAAATATTTATTTTTCTTTCAGTTTGGAAACAATAACAACTACATGAACATGGCAGAAGCGAGTAATGCATTTCTTGCTGCAAATGAGGTAGATGTTTATCTTTTTTATCTATGCTTATATTCTGCTGTTTGTTGTGATAATTTAGCAGACTTTGAATGGATGAAGAGTGAAGTGCTGAATTTTTGTGTGTTTTATGGAGCACAAAGTAAAGACTTTAATGAGAAAGAAAATAACCTGACAGCTCTCCATTACTAGTCAGTTTAGCTGTCCATAAGGCTGTTACTTACATAGAATGTCAATAGAAACAAGTCTGCTTTCTGTATGAAAAAAAATTATAAACAGAAGGAAACAAAAAGCACAGTAGGTGTACACTTTGGAAGCAAGCTTAGTAATAGTAATTACTGACTAATGGGCTAATTTCTGTTATAGACTCATTTTGATTTGAGTTCTTAATATACATATAAGTTAGAAAACCAAACCCAACTTTGTAGCCTGAAGTGCATGTGCTGCGTGAAAGAACTTCTGTCCAGGGTCAAGAAGATACCCTGGTGCCAGGCTGGTGGAGCCTGGCTGGGTTATGGTGGTGATGTGTTTGGTTGCTGCCTTTGAGAATGGGAACAGGAGGAAGGATGGCTACTACAGTCCATGTATTTGTTAGAGCAGTGCTACCTTACAGCCAGTGAATAAACTATCAACATGCTAATACTGATCCCAGCTCCAGATGTTTTGCTCATCACTAAGATCCAGCAGCTCTTATTCCAAAGGGAAGGATGGAAAGTACAAGATGCACAGCAATATGGAGAACAAGAATTAAGTATTTATGTAGGGTGCATGCCATAAAATATCTTTCCAACATGAAAAAAGGTTAGAAGACTGGGCAGCCTTGATTTTACATGTTGTAAGTGGAGATTAAGTCACAGGTATTCTTGTGCACTTTTTAAAAAGCGATCTTGGGGAAAATAAGCAGAGAGTTAAAAAAATAAATACGAAGGTTAAAATTAAGAGTTGTATTTTAAGAATCATTTATTCAATGGTCACCATCTCTTTTTACCCAGCAAGACTGCTTAGATAAGGGAATATTGTTTGGCACTAGCACCAGTGTTATTTGTGATAATGAACACAAACCCCATCTGTAATGACAACATGATGTTTCTTTCTGTAGAATTTCTTTCCTACATTTGAATCAAACATTGATGAAAGCTCTGCTGCCAGCAGCTGTTCAGAGACAATTTAATTCCAGCTGTGATAATTCACCGTGTCAGACATTGGCTGTTATGTGTTGATACAACAGTTCTCCAGATTTGCATTTTTATCAAAAGGAACAAATGTTTTGAACATTTCAGTACAGATGGCATTTAACCATGCACACAGTTAAAAAAAAAAAAAAAAAGAAAAAAAGAAAAGTGTAAGATATAAGTATTTGAAAAGTTAATAACTTTAAAAAATGTGATCGGTAAGATAAATCCCACAAATGTCATACCATCTTTTGGTTATAACAGCACCTTCCTACAATCCCAAATTGCATACTATTTAGGCCCTTTTTACAGACTGAATGCTGCAGCGATTTGGATTCAAAACTACTTCACTAAGTGGCTTGCTTTCTTCTCAAATTACATCTATTTTATCCTCAATCTTCGGTCCATTATATGGTTTTAAAAAAGAGCACATACATATTTGGACGAGTTATATAGTGAGAATTGAATTCACATTTAAAAAATGTTCAGATATTCATCAATTTATGTTTGTAGTAAGCTATAGTATTGAGATGAATGCTACTTTTCTAAGTAAAATACTGTATTATTGTCTATCTATGTTATATATTTATACAGCTGCCCTGGAGTTATTCTGTTAGATGGGAAGAAAAGATCCAGTTCTTATAATTACTATCTCATAAGATGTCAAGTAAAGAGAAGTTCAAATGTACTATAATAATACTGATTTCACTAAACTCTTTTGCTTGAACCAAGGAATAAAAACATGAGTGTTAGTGTTGGCATTAAATCATGACTCTAACTTTGCAATCACTGCATTTACAGTGTATTTAATTATAGTGGTTTTACATTAACATGAATGTAGCTTTCTCACTATGATTTTGGGCCTGAGCACTGCTGAGCTTGAAGCCCATTTTATTCCTGTAAATAATACCTTAAGAGTGTAATCCTAGAGCACATTCAGACTTAGAACCCGCACATTTGCTTTATGTTTTCTGTCTCCATGTCATGATTACTAGGACCCATTTTAAAGCACCTTAAATATTTATTGAAATAATATTTCAAGTGTTAATTACAGTGGTAATGAAAACAGCCAAATGCCACATATCAAGAATGAGTGTTTATCCGTATTGTTAATGTGATATGTTAGATTTCATTAAGCAGTAATGGGGTAGCAAATGAGTCACAAATTACAGTTGCATCTGTTACTAGACCACATTAGTGCCAAAATAACTGCAAATGCAGCCATAGGGTTCATTAGCCAACCACTTCTCCTGGCCAATCCATCCTTTGTGTTTGTGAACTGCAGGGTCCACAGGAAGGAAAATTCACACCTTTTGTAATATAGCAGCAGGGAAGTCAAACGTCTCCCTAATCCAGGCCCAGCTTTCACGTCCAGAATTAAGTTGCTGTCTTGCAGTTTGAGTGAGATGGGTAGAGTCTCAGCAGACTCCTACGGTACTGCAGACTGGAGCAATCTGGGACCTCATCATTTCTGGTGTGAGACCAATAATGACAGCTGACAGGTTCTATATGCAAGTGAAGGTTTTTCTTGTTTCAGTTTCCATCTTCTCTCAAGTGGTTATTAATTTATATCATCATTAACAGTTTGAAGGATGACAATTTGCAGTAGTTAATGAGCTCTTTCACTGAACTTATCATTTTTAAATTAATTGGCATTAAGTCACTCATTCAAACAATGTAAATAATACATAAAACATCCTCCCCCCCAACTCGAATCCTGAACTAATGCAAACAAACAAATCCTAGAGCAGCTTTGCATGTCCAGAGCAAGACAAGAGTGCCTATTTTAGGACTGCCAAGTGCCCAGTTTGATCAAGACAGTCCTGATTTGGGTACATTTAAAATGGCCTAATTTCAAGCGCTGAATTTCTATTATTAAGTAGCAGTGGACCTGAAATAATATATGAAAGTTCATTTAACTCACAAGAAATTTGAATAAGCATAGCTCATTTGTTTCCCAAATAAAAGTCAGCAATGTTGAAGCCAGACTCCACTTGAATAAAGATCATCTTTGACAGACACATGCACACGTACAAACATGCCCAAACCCTGAAGATAACTGGCAGTGAATGTTTTGCTCAAGGCATCTTAACAGGTGTTTAGTTCTTAACAAACCTACTGTTCAAACAAAACTGGCTTGCTTCAGAAGGTACTGGAAGCTGCTGCAATCACCCTCATTCTTTTATATGTGTCTTTCGTCCCCATTACAACCGTTGCTTAAAAGGGTGCATTGTGCTTTTTCAATGGAAAAGAAATAAAGACCAGAATTATAATATGTCATGTTTATTAGTGCATAAAAAGGAAATAAAAGGTGTGAAATGGTCAGTGCTGAATTAATGTTGTACGTGTGTGTGTGCGCACACTACAAAATTGTCAGTATTTTATGAAGCATGAGAGTAATGTAAGCTGTTTGTGCTATTTTACTAACATATAAGTAAAGTGGCAATTTGTTATACAGCCAAATCCAATGTAGCTGATATTCCGACTAGCAACAGACAGATGTTGCTAATTAAGTAGGCATTAAAAAACTGTTAATACTGATACTCCATTAAAGCCATATGATAATGAGACTTAAATCTTTAATCAGAATGATCCACAAACCCCCTCAGCTTACAAAACTTAAAAATTCTGTTGCAAATAGAGTTTGCATTTGAAATCAGAGCAAGATTTGGACTGCAGGTCTGGAGGAGGTTGCTGAGAGCCATGTGCCCTAATGTGGTTTTCCTTGTCCTGTCCTTTTTTAGCAGACGTTTCATACACCGAGCCTTGGGGATGAAGAGTTTGAAATTCCACCCATTACCCCCCCGCCCGAGTCAGATCCCACCCTGGGGATGGCAGATATACTGATGCCTTTTCAGAGCCTTGGTGACCAGCTGCCTGCACAAGGAAATGAATTTACACCTCAGTTTCCCCCCCAGAGCCTGGATCTTCCCTCTATTACAATATCCCGCAATCTTGTGGAACAAGACAGCAGCATCCACAACAATGGATTGCCTATGGTAGGTCTGGTTCTTTGTATGTTTCTGTTGCCTAATATCGTCTGTCAAATCACAGTAATACAGATTTGTGTCATCTATCAGTTTTAATTGACCTCTCAGAAGATCTGATGATTTTCCAGTGTTTTGGTCCAAACAAACATTTGCAAATGTTCTGCATCAAGTGTGGACATGTTCTGTATGAACACTGACATGTGTTGTGAATGTTACACAGCAAACAATGATATGCTATTATTCACTTCCCTTAGGCAGTTGGCAAATGGTTAAGGGTTTAATATTGATGGATTCAGGAAGATAAACATGGTTGTTAAAGTACAGTGCAGTGCTCTACTGTGTGTGAACAGATCTCTTGTGAAGAAGCAGTCAGGTTTTATAAACATAGTGTTCAAATTTGGGGAATGAACTTGGAAGCCTATATCCATTGGCATCATGTGCATCCCAAGCGCTGCTAAAGTTCAAAATTGTATTATATAGTTGACACTGGCATCAAGAGTTGAAAGACCATTTTGTTGGTCAGGGTGAGCTACAGCACTCAGAAGGAATTGCTTGTCTGTATTTCAAGTACAGGGCCCATATCTGACAGCTATCAGGATATTTTGAAAGTACAGTATTGAAAGCAGCTCAGAAAGGGAGCCAGACACAGTGTGCCAGCAATAAAAACCCTTTTATTTTCCTATTTTTCTGTATATTCCACAGGCTAAATCTGTTTAAGTTAAAATAGATTTTTTTAATTAATTTATTTATTTTTTAAATTTGAATGATATGGATGTATTATCTTGACCATACTGAGAAATACAGGGCCATAAGAAGACTATGTTCTGTCTAGTGCTCTTGTTGACCATAGAGGGTGATGCAGTTTGAGCCTGTTCTCCTGTTCTGGGCTGTTTCTAGCACCCAGGAATGGGAAGTGATGATCTGGGTGTGGGGAAGGCCTGACTGACAAGTATGCTTAAGCTAATTCCTGTGATGATTCCTGTTAATTACAGCAATCAAAACCAAGGCTGCATAGACTCTTCTCCATAATCTATACATACTGTATGGCTCTGGTCTCAACGCGAGGGCATACAGGCAGTTTCCACTTATATTTCCCTTTTATTGAGGGATCTCCCTGCTTGGATTTCTCTAAGCGCTGTGCAGTAGCATTTATGCTCGCAGTTATGAGACACAGCTGTGAGTCAGTTTATCATAATTCACATTTTAAACTCAGTGGTTAGAATTAGAATTAGTTTCTATATTGCATATTGAAGACAGAGCGATTGTTTAGCTTGAACAGATATTTTACATCAACTTCTGATTAGCTGTTTTATATAGGACCTTTTGCTAAACTTTGTGTAGTGAAAATACAGACTTACTGCTGGACTATAATAAAAATTGTGTTGTCATGTTTATGATTTCCTGTACATTATTTATCTTTTTTATTATTCTGGCAAGCAAAAATTGATTAAAGATATACAAATCAACATGGAGCAAATATTTCTGTGGAATTCTGCAGGCTTCTGAGTTCATTTCAAATTTTAATGCTTCCTTGGAGAGGAAACTTCATGAAGAGTACGTAGCACAGAACTAAGCACAAACTGCTGACTACTTTAGAGGGACAGAATTCAGTAACTCCATAGATACAAAGCAGGAGCTGTATAAAACAGGACTTGCAGGATACGTTTTTTTTCAGATCCCATTTTGTATACACTGGATATTTTGGGCAACTACTAAAGAAAAATCAGATTAATATAACCTGAGATTCACAAATGTTATGTGGAAAACTAAAGTAATGGAGCATGTGTACAGTGAATACAATTAAATTTGGTGGACTTGGCAGTCCTGGGGTAAAGGAAGGTTTGGACTTGATGATAAAGGTCTTTTCCAACCTAGTTGATTCTATGATACTATGAAACTTGCTCAGAAATATGTAATAAATATCATGAGCTGGATTAGTGTTGTGTTACGTGTATGAGTGTCCCCTCAATGTTATCAAGTGGTTTGCAACGTGACTCGGTTTTGCTTTTTAATTTTGCATCCTTTCACTGAATGTGATTCTTCCATGAGTAAATACTGTCACCTAAAGAGTTCCAGCCAGAAGAGGCCTCCTTGTACTTCTTCTTGCACTGGGTGAAAGGCTTTTCATATTTTGCTTCTTTTGTAGACTGTGCAATATAGAAATTAATGGCATAGAGTATGTTAACTACAGTAGTAAGATTTCGTTCCCATACCGGTCAAAGAGAAGATCTAGAGAAGCTCATGGTTTCTCATCCCTTATAGTCCAGCGGCATTTTTCTAGGGTGATTGCCAGTTCAAAGCTGCAGATTGGTATTTTGTGTGTAGTTTTGCTGCAGAGAATTGATGAATTGAGTAATTTCACATGGAGAAGCCACACAGCTCTTGTGTCAGACACTTCCCCACAACTGCTTGATTGGTTTTATACTGTGTGCTGGAGTGGCCCCTGCCATTGTGTTTTAGTCAGTAGTCACCTTCTCTTGCTTGTAAATGCTGGGTAGTTTCAGGAAGTTTAAAAACATTGGCAGAAGGTCTTTGCATAGGTTCCTGCTGAGCTCACATAGTTCTCTTTAGCATTCAAAATTTCTGGCAGTTAATCTGTATTTCAAAAATAGAAAATGAAAACATATCATCTTTTATGTGCAAAATTTGACTTTATTAAACTGGTAAATATTTATTTATTAATACTATTAGAATTAATCTTTATATTAGACATTTCATGAATTACCTTGCCTTGGAGCTATAAAAACTTTATTGCAGCAATAAAAAAATGTAAAGGAGGCATTTTAACTGTGAAATTTCATTTCATGGTCAATTGAATTTACTATATATGAAAGAACTAAAGATGGGGTTGTAAAATAATTATGATGTTCGTATACACTTACAGAACAATGTTCTTACCCAGCGATACTAGGGTAGTCTTGTTTAAAGGCTGTGTTAGTAGTATATTGCTAATCACTAAAGCTTCTTTAGCTGGATATAAACTAATTTTATAAAATTATTTTAGTATGAACTGCACTGTGTTTATTATCTTATGAAACATTAAAGAGCTTTCCTGTAAACAATATGCAATTTATATAAATGTAGTCCTACCCTGTTGAAAAGTCCAGTAGAAGAATTTCACCTTGAAGAAATGTCATGAGATTTTAAATCACAGGTGTTGAAAAACTAAAATGGGCTTGGACAGAATTATGATTAATACTGTGTGTCTTCGGCTTTTTTCTATGTACTACCTGACATGTTCACCTATAAACTTGAATTCAGAATTGCCAGAGGCATGGTTAAAAATAGGTTATGTCAAGGTTTTTGTGTGTCTCCCTCAAGATACGGTGTTAGCTAGCCATCTTGTAATATTTCTGGAAGTATCTCACTTTTACCCCAGGAAAACCAAAAATATAAGATTCTGTCTTCAACATATTATTTGTCTATTATTATATTGAAAAAAATCATTAGTGGTGCCAGAAGGATATTTATAAATGTGGCCTAGCAATTGTTAAAAGATTGTATTGATGAGTTAAGAATTGTTCATATTGTTAAGATACACATTCTATGGAAAGAGTGACAATTTGTCACAATGCTAATTAATTCTCATTTGCAACAAGCACAACACATTTATCTTAGTTAACAGCATTTTTCTACTTTTAAGAAGGGACAACTGCAGCAAAAAAAGGAGATGAAATGGAGGCAGTTTGATTAATTTTAATATTTTAATTATATGCAAATGTAATTCTGATGTTCAGAAATGAGTCACTGGAAAATGGTGTGTTGATGTACATTTGACTTGAAAGAACACTTGAATTTATATGATGCAAATATTATCCCCATAAATACGTGAATATAAATAAGTAGAAATCAGCAGCAATACCCTCATTAAAAATCAGCCCCAAATATTTTATATTAATGCCCTGTTTTCTGCTGGGCTGCCCATAGAAAAATTATTTTAATCTGCAAACTGTGGCAATTCTATAAAACTACACTTGTGCTCCTGAGGGTTCCTTTTTTTAACACCTCTCTAATCTGCCCAGCCTGCTGAGTAGCATTGACATCAGTAGTACATCAATTTCAGAAAGTGGATTATTTTTACTAGACAGCTATTGTGACATATTGGGTCAGTCATAAATGAAAGATATTCATGCAAGCATGCAATACTTGTAATGAAGTCTCACTCTGACCTTCTGTATGATTGATTCTGTAATTTAGTTTTCTCAGGCAGTGCCTGAAATGAAATGAAATCATGTTGAACAAGTTTTGAATACCCACAGTGCACCAGGAGAAGAAAAATCTGCAGCCCCAGAGGCTTGAGAGAGAGCAGCTGAACGATTTGTCTCCATGCTATTATAGCCTTTGCCAGCATTCAACATTTTTTTTTCTTTTTCTTTTTTTTTTTTTCTTATTTGCCTTAAGTACTTAATTCTGCAGGTAGCTGTAAATGGGAAAATAAAATGCTGTTCAGATTTAAAATGACAGGACAGGAGTATGTGCAGGGGACTGATAAAATATCTTGAATAGAACTGACCTTTCATGTAGCTGAAAGTTACTGGGGGATTCATCCTCATAATTACCATATAGATTATTTTTATTTCTTTCCTGCAATGAAACATTTCAGAGAGCAGTAGTGCTGATTAAATGAAAATTGAACTTGTTAACATTCTTTTCAGCTTAGCCTGTTGTACATAACAGAAGGTTAGCTTTGATGGATTTCAAAATTCTCTTTCTGATATCTAAGAAACAGACAGTAAAATAATTGTCTCTTTTCAGTCTGGTTTCTTTTTCTTTTATTCAAAAAAGTACAGATGTTACAAACCCAGACAGATAATTTTACATATATTGCTCTTTGTATTACTTGTGCGGCTAGAGAAAATGTGTTTCCCATTTGTTGAAGATTTGAGCCTGTTTATATTTAATAATTATTGCTGTGCCATCAGTGCATTCAGGATTCTGCACAGATAAGGCTAATTCATAGTGGAATATGCTCATCTTTAATTACATTGGTACTTAGGAGTGGCACTGTGCTCAAGTCAAAGACATGATGGTGACTGTTGCTTTTATTTCAGGAAGACAGTTTTTAATAAACAGCTCAGTGATGTGGTTTTAAGAGCTGAGTTGCAAATTTGCCCTTTTTAAAGGCTGCATACAACAGTAATATTACTAAACTTTTGAAACAGTGGTGCCTTTTATTTGAAGGTCTAAATTTTTTTAGTAGTTTGAATTTCCAAATTACTAATTAGCTTTAAATAGAATAGATCAACAAAAGATTGCAAGAATAAAAGCTAAAAAAGTTAATTTAAAATTGGCAAAAGACAGTTATTTCACTACTCACCAGACTGCGTGCCTCTAATTTGTATGTTTAATTTTCCTTTACAATGAAACTTCCTTGCAAATTTCTCTTTTAATACCCAATCTATAATCTCCTATCTAGAAAGAATGGAGTAGGTTTTCAATTAATACAATATTATAACAACATTGTTTAACATGTTGCAAATGAAACAGTTATTTCATGGGTCATTAATGTGTTTAACACATCGAATGGTCTATTAAAACAAGCCCTTGTTATTGTTAGGAACATGTTTATTGTCATCTTTAATATAAAACATGCAACTAATTCTAAACGGTTATAATTATCCATTTATAAGAATGGCAACTATTCTGACTAGAGAGATTGTCTTCAGAGTTTTCTTCTATTTTTTCTTTGGTTACTTTGGTGGATTAACCAAAGTCAAGTTCTAAAATCAACAGTGTCATTCCAGCTTGTGTTGGCCTTTCTCAGCAGAAATGGTAGCCATTAAAAACCATGGTTTTTAATACTTTTTGATACCAAGAAAATTAATCTCAAAATTAAGTAATACCAAATTAAATGATGCTCTTGTGGCTCAGATCCGTAACATTTGGCCATATACAGAACCTTTTAAATGGTGGTGGGTGCTTTGTAAAATCAGACCATTAAGACTGTGTCGGGATTTTGCAGCTCTGATGTCCACTGTCAGCTCAGCGCTGTGATGATCTGGTTTCTGTCACAGATCTGAGCTGTGTGCTTTGCTGATGAACTTGCAGGTCTTTGGAAAGTCTTATTTACTGGTGTAAGGTTAAAGATGTTACTTTAGGTCTAATGATGTGATTGTGCGTTTTTAGTTACTTTTCAGGGAGTGTATGCGCACAGCTCATGGGACCTTGGGGGGAAGTGGACGATGGGCTTGAAACCCTGGAGGCAATAGACAGAGGTGGCTTCCTGCAATGACTCTAACGTGATATGAAGACAGTGCTAGCCCGATGATGTACTAAATAATAGGGGTTTAATAGTGTGTAGCTTTTCATGTCTTCAGTGACATTGTAGTAATCAGTGTGGATAATGAAGTCACTTTTCTGAGAGACATGCTCTTCCCTCCTTTCTCATCGATACAGCACAATGGGCCATCTGTTAATAAGCCGTTATGGCTGGAGAAGGAAATGTATTGTGGTGTTTCCAAAAATTAGCAACTCATAGTACCTGCAGGGAAGGACCTGTCCATAGCAAAGTGGCAACAGTTGCCAAAGACACCTATCTGAATAACAGTTTCTGGTGGTGATAAAAATTAAAGAGTGATGCCAGTAGGTTATTACATACTGAAATACACGAGGGACTTGGGTATGAAAGAAAAGAAACACAGTAACATAGGTTGAACCGTTGGGAAAAAAGACTGTGACTGGTTTATATTAATAATGCCTAAATCGAGAACCATCAGCTTTGGAAAAAATTGTGATGTGCCATATGAGTATGTGAAAAATTACATAACCCTGTGGGAAAGCTGTCGGGAATTAGGGAGAATCTCCGATGCTCTTGAGAACTGAGCTCAGAAGGAGCACAGACATATATGATTGTGGATGCTAGCTGAGCCTTAAGCCTCTGCCATGGCTTTAAACTACTCTGCCTCTGTAAATCAGGTGTTACTTTCTTAAGCCAGCCAAACGAGGCAGATGATGCAGCTGGCCTGGATATGTTGTACCTGGCCAAGCACTTCATTGGTCCCAGCCACCCTTGTTCTTGTGTCATCTGAAAACTTCCTTTTCAATTCCTGCTATTCCCTGCTGTTGACACCTGTGTTTCCCTTTCGACAGCTTATGGAATGCTCAGCTTCCACTTCAAGTTCTCAAGCTATGAAGAAGTGCTAAATGTCTATAGAGTTTTATATTATTCTATGTTGACAGGTAGCTAGAAAGAAAATACACGGCTCTGGTAATACAGACGATAACGAGACCTACTTTTCTGATTTGCTTTATAAGCCAACAACAAACAAACAAATGAAACCCAAGCAAAATCCCCCAAATTGCTCCCAACCCCCTCCCCCCCCAAAATACACCCCAGAACATAGCTACCAACACTCAGCAGTTTTTAACAAGTGCTATGTAACCCCCGTGTCTGTCCCCGCCAAAATTTCTTGCACAGTTCTTGTTACCTTTGATAATGTTTGTTAGTTGTCATGCTTTCTTGCAGTCTCTTCCCATGTTGCTTACTGCATAAACAAGAACCTTTGAAGTCTGCCTTTGATTTGGTAGCTGAAGCACCTAAAGTTGTAGAGGTTGTAACAAAACTGCTAACAGCATTTATCTGACATTCTGGGACTTAATTTTAAGTATCCAGGGTTTGTTTGCAATGTGCCTTTCCTGTTTGCATACAGCAGACCTAAGCTTGTACTGCTAATTTGAAAAGAAACTCATGCCAAGAGACTCATCAGATGAGAGCCCAGATCTGTGATCTGAGTCACACATGTATTGTGATCATGCTGTTGGGTACCTTGTCCAAAAGGAGTGTGATTCAATATGCTTTAAAGTATGGTAGATGTTTGGGGAGAAGAGAGTGAGGAATATGTTTCTAAATGCCTTTGCAAAATGGTGTAAAAATTAAGTTGTAAAGAATTAAGTGATGCTAAAGCATCTATAACTGCTGCTGTTGGTGGGTGGAGGGCTGTAGCAAGCCTGTGATGCTGCCCATCTGCAAGAGCACAACCCTTTCCAGAGCAGAAGGACTTAACAGCAGCTGAGGCAGCCAAGAAGCATTGATCTTTCAGCCTGCTTTGGGGACTGCATGAGGGAGTGACAGAGTCATAGGAAAGTAAATGGGTAAGAACAAAGTTCCCAAGCAGCAATCCCTCCATTTGACTTTGGTGAGTCACCTTGGGTAGGAATTAGAAGCATTTCAGAGAAAAGTCTTTGTCTCTTACTGCAGTAGTTGTGTGATTTTGGCCTAGCTGTGAGCTTTAGTATTACTTCATCATGTAATGCAGCATTTTGTTAGAGATAGCTGAGCATGCTGCAAATGGGCAGGTACCAGTAGAGGCCACAGAGGTGTTGCAGTGGTGCCCAGACCTGGGACTGGAGCAGTATTGGTAAGCAGGTGCTGAGGCTGGTTGGCTCCATCCATCCCTTGGCACCTTCTTGCTTGGCATTGCACCTCTGAGGTGGTGCGGTGCTCTACTGCCTAATCCCCAAATGTGGTTCCATGGAAGGCATGGTTTTAACTAGTGATTTGGTTTCTCACAGCACTCTGACCATGTCCTGGAACAGGTCAGGTCTGCTCTGATGAAGGTCTGTGCTGCAGAGGGGTGTGTGAGGAAGATCAGCCACTGCAAACATGGTTGCAGGTCAGACACCAGGGAAAAACAAGGCACAATAAATTAGAAAGATTCCAACACATGTTTAACTTGGAGGTTGCAGCCATGTAAGAAAACTCGTATAGCAGGAGGTGAATTTCTAGACACATCTGTGATTGCCAGAACAAAAGGAAATAAGTTGCTCAGTTTTGAGAACTACATCAGTGGGCCCTCATGTTTGTTGTTTTTGTGTTTTGTTTTGTTGGATTTTTTTTCTTCTCTTCATGTCTCTGCTGTGGTGTATGTGCTCTGTCTGAACAGAAAAGAGTAATTTTTGGTGTGGCTGAACTTGGGGAGCAGACAGACCAAGAAATGGAGTATTCGCCATGTACTTCAGGGAGCAGAATGTGTGTAAGCCTCTTCTCATCAACTGATGTTTTAGATCCAGCTGCAAGGATAATTCTTCTTTTTTTTTTTTTTTTTTTTTTTCTGAATGGACATGTACTGTTTGTTGAAGTCTTTATTTGAGAATTAAATTAGGTAAGGTTTACTTTTCAACAGAGACATGAAGCAACCCGTGAGAGTTTTCTCATTGCCAGAAAAAAGAAATTGCTGCTTGTAGTGAATCTTCTGATAGCTGCAGTTTGACAGATCTATTAGTGATGGCAGTATCTGTGGAGGGAAGGACAATTCCTCAGTAGTGGCAGTACCAAGTGCAACTCTTTGGTATTCTACTAAGTAAGGATTTAATCTCTGACAGATAAAAGCATCCTGTTAGTTTGATTTGTTTTGATTGGCATTGAATTCCAATCTTGTAAAAATTTAGGTAATTGGATTCTTTTAGCTATACTTTACTTGTGGAGAAAAAGGGTATTAAGGTTTTCTTTTAGATATATGCTGATTTACCCCAAACTAAAGGGAGTAATTTGCAGACAAGTGAGGATTTCACTCTATATTTCAGTGCATTTGATTCAGCTTAAATGTACCATTTAAAATATTACATCAGCTTATGTTATACTGACAGTGACAAATTCCTAAGGCAATAGAATATTTAATGTTTTAAGTCAGCTTCTGAAGCTAGGGCACAGTGAGCATAACCATAAATGTTGGGTTTTGCATAGATATTTTTGTTGGCAGATTTCTCATTTTCCTTAAAGTAGCTCATGTGGTATAGGAGCAAATCCTAGCCCTACATGTTTCTGTAGGCACTTCCATGGGCTCAGTCCTGGCATGGCTACAGAGTCTAACTAGGGAGCTGTTGCCTATTTAAATGATTGAAGGCTGTATACACTGATTTTAATCAAGATTTCAATGTTACTCAAAATGTTATAAAGAAGTAATTTCCTAGTTATATTTTTAAACATAATGTTGACTATTCATAGAGATTAAAATTGTAACAGGGATGAAACAAGATAAAGCTACTGCACATAAATGACTCTGAAAATTCAGGGTTAGTGGAAATTAAGGCATCTCTTGATGTGGTGGCTGGATGCATTTACCTGTCAAAACAGATAGGAGCTATATTACTGGCTGTATTAACTACTGGATGCTTCATGAGTTGATAACAGAGAATGAACTTTCTTTTATTTCCTTAATTCTTACCTTGCTACTCAATGGTGTGTTTCATTTCTGCTGGCTCAGGTACAGTAATTATTGAAAACCACCTTGGATCATACTGTATAAATTAAGGCATGGGAGTTCACACATTACTTTTTTTTTAGGTCTCGTTAGTCTGTTGTTTGCTTTACAGTGGTTGTTGAGGAATTAATATTTTGTCAATTTTTTACTTTAGCACATCAAAGTAAGCTATAGATATGGCATATGCCATGAGAAGTGTACTTTGGCAGTATGACTAAGTATGACTTCTTTGGCATAACTGTCTAAGTAGATTAGAATAGTTGAGAGTAGCATAGTTTGATGGATGGATTTCCTTATGGTTCCTTTGTTGAGGCCTAGTACGCATCAAATGCTGACTGTCTTTTTAATGTGTACTTTTGGAGCCATGTAAAAGGGTGGTGACAGAAATCCAGTGTGCCTAGGTAGAGTTGCCATTAAGTCATTTTGAGAAGGGATAAAGATTTTGGATCGTACTTTGCCTCTTTTATGCCTGTGTATAATTGAAGAGACCATAGAGGTGGCTGACGTTCCCCTCAGTAAATGTATCTGTACCTTAGGGTTTTTTGTATCACTCACGTAGGATAACAAAAGAGAGATCCAAGTCATTTTAGTCTGCGAAGGAATCACATGAGTTATTCCTCTTTGGTTTTCTGTTTCACACATTATGTGAAACATTGCCTGATTGTCATTCTGAGTAGATCAGTGATTGAGTTTTTTGCCTGGCTTGTGTTTAAAATCACCAAGTTTTGCCTAGCTTCAATCCAAGACTGTAAAGCAGATCAGGCTCAATCAAAACTCAATTCTGTCCGCTTGAGAAGTTCATGATTTTTGTCAGAACTAATCTGTCATTTTTTTACATAATGTTACAAAAATCTTAAATGCTTATAGTGCTTATGTATCACTTTTACGTCTGGTTAAGTTTATGTAAAAGAGCTTGTGATAGTCTTTAAAATTTTCATGGTATTCTCAGTGGATTATTTTGAATTCATGAGCTTTTCAATTTTCATGTAGTAATGCAATTAGGATGTCATGTGGATATTTTAGTGCACTTGTATTTCTATGTGTGCCCCTGTTATAAGATGATTTTCATTGTTAATCACTTCTTTGATAAACATTTTGTGCATAATGAAATGCTGCAGATCCTTTTTGTTCAGTACTGGTCTTTGTAGTGTAAGTGAAAAAATAAGAGTTAAGATAATTGATGGAAATTTTGTTTTCTTGATTTCTTCTTAGAAGATTTTGTTTGCTCAGGAGCTATATACAAATGCTGTAGACTTTAATGTTGCTATTGACTAGCTCCCCTACCTTTTTGCTTCTTGTCAAACCACTGTCAAACATAAAAAATGGGTTATTCTTCCTTTTCTGAAAGTTATTCTATAGATACATTAGGTTGAGGCCCACAACATCATACCACACAGTAAAAAATTAAATCCTTTGCCATTTTCTAAATATTGATGAGCCATGTAACTTTTAAAAGTGCAGAAAATACATTGTTTGTCAGTATCAAATGCACATAAGCGTAAGTGCATGTGAATTATAAGAGATTGGAAATAATACAAAATATTATATTTCATATGCTATGTTGTGAAATATATATTTCATGTCTTGGCTGTCTGATTCTAGATAGCCAGCTACAAAATATTGTTGTTTCCATTTTTAGCTTTTAATAAAGATTTAAGATAAACAAGAAAACCCAAACAAACAAACAAAAAAAGGCTTTAAAAATTAGGAAGAGATCCAGAAAAGAAAATCTGGAATAAGTGGATGTGAAAATCTGTACAAGCATTGAATAGTGTCGGAAAAAGGGACAGTTAAGAATTCATGGGCTTGTGTATAAAATTAGATTCTGGGTCAGTTCAAGTCAAGAGAATTTAGTCTCAGTAAAATCAGAGATGCAACCAAAATGACAAGACTTGGAGTAAATGGTTTGTAACCCACGTCATCACATTTTGTTGCCTCAGTGTAAAAGACAGAAAAGCCTGTATTGTGTAACAATGAAGAGAGAACAAAAGCTAGCCTTTTAGGTGTAGAACACCTCCAGGAAACTACTACCTGAAAAGTAATGAAAAAAGTTCTTTTCAAAGAGAAATGGTCATTCTGATGATCTGCGCCTTTGCTTTAGCAGCAGAGATTTTCTTCATGCAATAATGTCTGTAAGCTAAAATGAATGGAGTAATATGCAGAAAGTGATATCCTTTTAGAAAAGACTTTGAATGACTTCCAGATGCCACTGCCAATACAAGTCACAGTCAAAATGACCCTGTAGTTAACGGTAGTAAATTTTCACAGAAGGGTGCCCTGAAGCAGATGGGTATTTCAGCCAATAAGTCTCATGTTTTGATCTTTCTGTATCAAGTGCTCCACTTTTGGCACATGCATTCATCTCTAAGGAAGCACACTCCTTTACTGAAAATATTAAAAGAATTTAAGAAGTAGTAGAAACAGCATGGTACAGTATGGATGATGAGCCAAACTGATAATGACTTGGGAAGCACAGAGAGAATGAGGGTAAGAGTGCATAGGATCTGGATTATGAGCTTGTGGGGTTACCTTCATCTGTACTGGATCCAGGTGCAACGTCACATGTACTTCAAATCTAAGGATTTCTTTTTACTGTATAGGCATCATCAGAAAGACACATGAATACCAAATAATATGATTTATTGCTACTGGGAAGCAGGGTGCTGTAGCACTTGTGCATAAGATGGATGAGGCAGGTTGTGCATCTTCTCTAACACATGTATTGCTTCTTTGTATGGCTGCATTTGTCCCATCCAAGAAAAGGCTTTCGGGAGCACAGAACCACTATCTCTGCTCAGGAAGAGTTGTACAAATGTACAAGGAAAGTCTCTTGGGCTAAACTTACCTCAATGAAGACACAGATATTTGAAAACTGGTTTGGGCTTATTTTAAGAAGATAGCACTGGGAAGGTCAGACTCCATTGTGGAAGTTCAGTGGACTGTACACCAGGGGCCCAGCACTGCTGCTTTGTTCTGTGTCATTTCATTAAGGATCATTGCACCTGCTACTAATTGCAATGCAGGTTATTAATAATGAAAGTGTTTTCAAAATCTAATTTATTTCTCATGTTGCTGTCTGTTCAAACAATGGGTATAGATTAATCAGGTTGCTGAATCAATTTGTGAGCTATTTATTGTCTTATTAACTGTTGAAAAAAATCTTTTCTGTTCAAATGTTTATTCATTGTGTATTGATCCATGTGTGGTTGAAAATAAGAAAACTGAGTTGCTCATAGGCAGGTTCCAGTTGGCTTTTCCTTCAGGGTCTTGCTTTTAATTTATAAATGTGGTAAGTGTTGTGCAGATGTAGAAGACGACATAGTTTGTGTCCTCAGGAAACTAGAAACACAGCCATGCAAGTCCTTGAGTTTCTGAGACATGAAGTACAAGAAAAATGAAGTCAGAGATTGGTACATAGCTTTCTGCTTCCACGTGTGTTTGACTGCTAGATTAAAGATAAAAATGTGTAGTTTTGTGTTGTGGAACAAGATTTTTTAGGAGTGGTTAGGATGACTACGTTCTCCAGCGTGCTGCAGTATCTGCACTTGAGACCTGTCCGGGCAGTGTTCTTTGTTTAAAACAACTTTAAAATCCCACTCAGACAGGGTTGTTTTATACCTGCTCCTGTTACTAGTAACAGCAAAGAATAACTGAGTGTCAGTAAAGGAAAAATGCTTTTCTTTCTGTATATGTCACCCTCCCTGGTTTTGTGTACTTTCTATTGATGGCAGTTTGTGTCTTCTCAGTTAGTGTTTCCCCATGTCATCAGTTAGCCTGTTTCCCTGTTGTTTATCTGGGTATTTCACACTGCATCAAGGGAAGAAATGTTTAAAAATGGGAATTTTTATTCCACAAAAAAAACCCTCATTCACAACTGGGGGGGAGAAGTGAAGTCTGGAGCAAGTGTAGAAACTGATTCTGCATTTAATTTATTAAAAATGCATCTAATTCATCAAAAAAGAAACAAACCAAACTGCAAATTGACAGTTCTGCAAGTCAATTCTGTAAGCCTGTGAAAGTAACTTTACCTGATCATTCTATATGGTAACTGCTAATGACTAAATACTGTTTCAATCTCTTTTAGGATCAGAGTCACACACAAGTTTCCCAGTATCGCCAGGATCACTCTCTGATTATGAGATCTATTGTCCACATGACTGATGCTACTCATTCGGGAATTATGCCTCCTTCTCAGCTAACCACCATTAACCAGTCTCAGCTAAGTGCACAGCTGGGGCTAAATTTAGGAGGCACTAATTTGCCACACACTTCTCCCTCCCCACCTGCCAGTAAATCAGCCACTCCTTCCCCATCCAGCTCTATAAATGAAGAAGATGCAGATGAATCAAATAGAGTAAGTTATTGCTGGCACTGTAGTGAGTAAGCTTTACATGTCTATATGTTATATTTTCATGAATGTGGCAGGTGGCAGGATCATCTCAACTGCCGTTTGGTCATATAAAATACAAATGTTACAGTATAGTGAAATATGATTAATTTCCTGTTTAGCCACTTCAGACATTTCCATAATAACTCCATAGTGATAAATGTAAAAATATACATAAAATCATAGAATAATTAGGGTTGAAAAGCACCTTAAGATCATCCACTCCCAATCTCCCTGCTGTGGGCAGGGGCACCTCACACTAAACCATGTCACCCAAGACACTGTCCAACCTGGCCTTGAACACTGCCAGAGATGGAGCATTCACAGCTTCTTGGGCAACCCATGCCAGCGCCTCACCACCCTTACAGTAAAGAACTTCTTCCTTATATCTAACCTGAACTTCCCCTGTTTAAGTTTGTACCCATTACCTCTTGTCCTATCACAACAGTCCTTGATGAAGAGTCCCTCTCTAGCATCCATGTAGGCCCCTTTCAAGAATGGTACTTCTCCAGAACATGTTTTGCAGTCAGGTACTTGCTGAGCTAGAAGTGATATCTTCGTAGTTAATAACTTGCAGAGAAATTTTCTTTCATGAAGTTCCTCTTGTTGCCTTCTAATCCCATGTAAAGTTTTAGCATCCAGAACACTGTTTCCACAGCTCCATTATGTATTGCAAATACCCCTACTGTATATATATATATATATGGTTCAATACTTTCATAATTTATTTCAGATTTTATAGATCTGGTGAAACTTTGGACAGTTTTGTCATTTTGGTATTCTTTAGAGTCATATAAAACATAAGATGCGTTTAGACAGAAATAAAACAAGCTTTCTTTTAACTGAAAGTTTAGTCATTTTACACTGCTTTAAATAAATCTGTTATTAAAGGAAAATCTTATCAACAAAACAAAGCACAAATGTTATCAGTATATTTAAAGGGCATAATTTAGACTGTTCCATGACAGGTTTTCTCATCAAGTTAATGGAAATTGTGCATATGGAAAGATCATTACACAGGATCCTCAAAATATCAAAGTAAAATGTATGTCACGGAGGTATATTTAGAGCCACATTATTCCCTTGTTGCAATAATCTGTGCATAGTTCAATGAAAGATGGTACAAGGCATGAGGTGCATGCAGGGACCAGAATTACCTGCATGCTGGTGTGCTGCTGTGGGGGTTCCCCATCCCAAGGCAAGAGGGAGATGTAGGAGCAGTACCAGTGCCTGGCAGTGACCTGAACCTCCAATGCTACTGGCAGGGGCACCTGACCCTGCACTGCGGCAGCGGAGGTGTGTGCTGGACACTGGGTGTTTGCTGCAGGTGGACAGAAGCAGCAGAGTTGCTACTGCTTTTTCCCTGAAGGGTGGGCTTTTTAACCTCTGACCCATGTCTTGACAGTCTAAGTGTGGGAATCAGGAAATGCCTCCAAGCTCTTCTCTTTTGAGTCTCTGCTGCTGAAATTACATCTTAATAGAAAAACATAGGCTGCCAGTTCAAAATATACTGTAGTTTGGTTTTTTTTTTCCTTTAGTTATTTTTTAATACAAATTAGCATTGGGGTGTATTTTTTCAGGTCAAGCTTGTAAGATTTGACTCTCTCAGCCATGCTTACAAGGAGTAGTAACTATTCATACATTCAGTTCCAGTAGATCTGATGAAATTAAGAACTGTTTGGGAGGAGAAAGGCTTGTGCAACGGGACTCTCCAAAATGTTACCTACATAGTAGTTTTATCCATATATTATTAAACCAGACTGTCAGTTTTTTCATAATTAACCTGACTTATTTCATGCATATATTGACTGTTCTTGCTGTTACTATTTTCTAGGCTACTGGAGAAAAAAGAGCTGCCCCAGATTCTGGCAAGAAGCCCAAGACTCCTAAGAAGAAGAAAAAGAAAGATCCCAATGAGCCACAAAAGCCAGTGTCGGCATATGCCCTTTTTTTCAGGGATACACAAGCTGCAATTAAAGGGCAGAACCCGAATGCTACATTTGGAGAGGTCTCAAAAATAGTGGCTTCTATGTGGGACAGTTTAGGAGAAGAACAAAAACAGGTAAAAAATTGATGCAGGGCAAGAAGTAAAATAGTAATCCTTTTAAAAAAATATCCTCTTACCTTTATTCTGAGTGGACCATGCTACTTGCTGGTGTAGACCTCTTACTTTTTAGAGCTATACTGATTTTTGAACTTGCTGAAGACGTGGTACCTAAAAGCATTTTATTATAAGATGCAGTAGGTAGTATTAAATGGCTGTGTTTGTCTTCAAATTTTAAAGGGCAGTTTGTAAAAAATCTCAGGTGATACTGTCCTAGAATCCTGTTCAGACTGTCTTTTGACAATTCCTATTTCAAAGCTCTTGTGTCCTATTAATCATAAGTTAGAAAAGGGGAAGGTACAGCACATTTAGTATTTCCCTTTGATCTGCCTTATGAATTTGTTACAAAGCATATTGATTTCCAGCCTTTGAAGGCAATCCTCTGCCTCATTACGATGTCGTGTGTAAAATGTTACTTTAACTCAAACTTGGTACAGAATGATGAGTTTTATTCTTCCTTGAGGGTTATCTTCTTTTAACACAAATGTAACTCCTACACATGGATGGAAGTGGAGGGGGGGGGGGGGAAATCCTTTGAGGCTATTTGCTTGTTGATACTCCTTGCAGCTTCTAGTAACAGGTAATGGAAGCTGTGATGAAAAAGTAGATTTTGCATAGGACACCTTCTGGCAAGATGTGAATGGTCTTGTTTATCGAATGCATTTGGAAACCTTCAGTGTGACCTAACAGATGATGGTGAACATGATTTAAAGGCAGACTTTATTCCCTCATACTGGCTTTGGGGAAAGTGAAATGTCCAAGCTTTATGAAAGAACTTTTCTAAAGATTTTTTTTTAATATGTATTTTGAATGTTTGTTTTAAAAAAATATTGCATAGGCATCTTCTGCTATTTTATACTGCTGCAGATACTTCTTAGGATCTGAAATACACCATGTTCTAATACCGTATTTATTTAGGGTCATTAGTATTTCCTGGGGAAATGCGCATAGGTAGTCTTGTCAAACAATTGGCTCCAGCCACATTTCTGCTCCAGTGGTAGACCTGAAAGTCTGTAGCCAGGGAAGAAAAAGCACATGTAACAGTAGAGTATTTTCTGATGGGTTTGGCCTCTGTTTTTTGTTTCTTTGCATTCTGGCAAAAACACTTTAATAATTGAAGTTGGTGAAATTGTGATCTCTCTTAATAGGTGTATAAAAGAAAAACTGAAGCTGCCAAAAAAGAATACCTAAAGGCACTTGCAGCCTATAGAGCAAGCCTTGTTTCTAAGGTAAGCCTAATGCCTTCCATGCAATGGAAGTTAGCTTTTGGCAGTGGTGTTTAAATATTGGTGGTGGGGTGTGTGGTGTTATGCAGAATGGATGTAGAATCCTAGGATTGCATTAATACAGCTCTACCAGATGTTGTGCTGCTGCTTCAACCCTGCTTAGTGTCTGCAAAGAAAAGTCATCTCTCCAATGGCACAGTGATGATTACCAAACAATAACTTCGCAAATGTACAACATTCTTTATCTATGGTGGCAAAATAATGCACTTCACTGCAAAAGGAAAATTCAGTCATGAAAAATACAGTGACCTTCTGACATTAGCATTTGCAAGCTATTTGCAGAGTTTTGGTTTTTCCTCAAGTGCTCCTTTTCAAAAGATGGACTTGTTTTGTGTGGAGCTGGAGAGCAGTTACTGCATGGCAAAGCTTAAGTAATTCTTGCAGGTGAGGGGAAGAAATGTATGGTGGCTCTGAATTTGGAGAGTACCTACAAATAAACTAGCTGGCACAAAGCCATATGGAGTATTTTAGTGGATGCCGAATTAAAATAAAACTTGTGAAGAAAACAAAGCTCTGCTGTCTTATTTGTGAACTTACGTTTCTAACCAGCAGCACTATACTGGTTGTAGATCTGTTGCATCTCAATACCATAAACGGAAATATGCTTATGGACATCTAAAATGTGATTAAAAGTTAATCAAGGTAGTTATTTCTCTACCAATATTTCATAGAGATCAATTACAAAAATATCTTTGATCTCAAGAAAGCAAGAGAAAGAAGTGACACTATCTAACTCCTGATGATCTTTATTTGAACATACAACTGCAGAGCATTAGTAAATCACACAGAAAGTTGCTGTGTGTTTTAATTAATGATTAAAAATACGACAGCAGACATTATACATGTGTTCATGAAAGCTGGAAAATTTCTTCTCCTTGTGTTGAAAAGCTGTGTTTTTCTGTTGTCTCTAGGACTTAGATAATATTCTCAAAGTGTTTAGTATCACAATGCTAACTTCAACGGCAGCTGAATTTCTAAATACATTTGAGGGAATTTAGTTCTTCAGTCCTAAGTTCCTTTTTCAAAAACATCAGAAATATTTTTTTCCCAATATCCATGGGACCTGGGTTGCCAAGTAACCTGTGGGATGACTGAGTAGAAATTGTACTCTAAGTCAAGTCCAGTTTTCATCTCACCTCCTCCAACTTAAGACATAATTGCTGTAGCTTTTTTATCCAAGGTAGTTGCTGAGAGTAGGGATGCAATTTATTGCAATAGACCTTTTTGGACTGTAGTTTTCCTTCATATGTGTCTTACCAGAAACCTCCAGGACATTGAAAAAAGGCATCATTCCCTAAGCAGGGCACTTCCTGATGTGTATGTATCCTTTCCCGGGTATTCAGTTGGATGTCTTGATAAGGTTCCCTTAGGCTTTTGTTTCTTGTAGATACCTTGGTCTTGATTACTTAGATGTGAAAATCTACAACAAACAAATTTTAAAAGTTGCGTGAGAAGTTTTGTTGTTCATAAACTCTTATGCTGTAACTGGTGTGGGGGCATATGCTTCTGCTAAGATTTGTCTTCCAAAGAACCAGGGGTTTTTGGAAACATATAAATATAGAAAGTGTTTGGCCTTTTTTAGCTTTTTCAGCCACAAAATGTATGTGACATCTGTGACATTCTGGTGTTGAACAAGGGCATGAGTTAGTTTTTTTGTCCAAGAAAGAACTGGATGTATCATACAGAGACAGATGAAGAGGTTATACAATGGTTCAGTGAATCAGTGATCTTTTCTGATAGAAAACAAAAGATGAAAAAGTCTCCCTGAGTAGCTGTGACTTTTATTTCATGTAAACAGTAGCAATCTCTCCTTTGTTAAAAATAAAAGTAATTTCTTTTCCAAATACAGGCCGCTGCTGAATCTGCTGAGGCCCAGACAATTCGTTCTGTTCAGCAAACGTTGGCATCCACAAATCTGTCTTCCTCCCTTATTCTGAATACTTCTCTTTCTCAACATGCAGCAGTGTCAGCCTCTCCGCAAACTCTTCAACAGCCCCTTCCAAGAGCAATTGCTCCAAAACCTTTAACCATGAGACTGCCGATGAATCAGATTGTAGCTTCTGTTACAATTGCACCAAACATGCCAACAAACATTGCTGCCCCGTTGATAAGCTCTATGGGAACAAATATGGTGGCAATGCCGTCTCCGTCTCAAGTCAGTCCATCAGTGCAAAGCCAGCAGCAGCAGCTCCAGCAGCTCCAGCACCAACAGATGCAGCAGATGCAACAGCAGCAGCTACATCAGCATCAAATGCATCAGCAAATACAGCAGCAAATGCAACAACAGCATTTCCAGCATCACATGCAACAACATTTGCAACAGCAGCAGCATCTTCAGCAGCATATTAATCAACAGCAAATGCAACAGCAACTGCAGCACATGCAGCTTCAGCAAATGCAGCATATGCAACATCAGTCACAGCCTTCTCCTCAGCAGCATTCTCCGGTAGCTTCTCAGATCACTTCTCCCATGCCTGCCATTGGGAGCCCTCAGCCAGCACCTCAGCAGCACCAGTCACAAATACAATCTCAGACACAGACTCAAGTGTTATCACAGGTCAGTATTTTCTGAAAAGAAATGATCCTGTAACATGGCTTTTTAAGTGGTGAAGGGGATAAGAATAAACCATATTTAGCTAAAAACTATAAATTGTTGATGGTAGTTATGCAGGGATGCATAACAGATCAAATGATGCTCTAAAGTGTCTATTAGATAGGCAATAAAGAACTACAATGTAGCTGTGTATCATCTTTTAGCTGACTATAAATCATTTTGTTAAAAAAAAAAAGCAGCTGTGCTCTTTTTCATGTGATGCCTTTTTAATTTATTTAAGCTTTACCTGCAATATGTGAATCAAATGGCCTAATAAATACCTGAACCTTATGGCTGCAAAATGGCCTTGCAGAGTTTTAAGATATAATCTTTCTTCTCTAAAAGTGAGTAGTGCACTTCAAGGCAGTATGAACTCATTAAGCCCTTAAAGCACAGTTGTAACTACCTGTAAAATGATGATTGGTCTTCATACAATCATACTTGTATAACATGCGTTAGTTGATGGCATTTTTGTCATGGAAAAAAAAGAGTAAATCACAGATTTTTGCCAAAGCTCTTAAGTTTTTTTCTCTCCTACAAGTCTTCAGAATGCAAGTAGCTGAACTTAAGTGTTTGAAACAACCTTTCACTTCATTTCTCCAAATAAACCTATCATAGTTTGTAAGAAAATATATATTGACATTAACACTCTTATGTTAATTCCAGTTACAGAACAAATGTGAATATTATATTCTGTGTTGAAGTGATGAGTTTCAGATGGAATACACTGTATTTTTAAAAGGGGAATGCACTTAAATAAAACTGTTATTACAGAAAGCTGAGATGAAAGCAAGAGTTTTTAATATGCTGTAAAACCAGTAGAATATTTAAATGAAACTCCACCGAATGATCAATGTAAATATTTTCTTTAAAAGTTGTAAGTTTTCATATCATGTGTTGTAAAGTTTTCATAAATGAGGCTTTAATGTAAACACTGGTAACATGAATTATTAATTGCTACATTGCTTATTGTGTTTTTATGCTGTTTTATACTTTTTTATGAGTTATGATAGCAGCAATTAAGTTGTTTGTATTTTGCTTATCTAAAATAAATGCTTTTATCTTGCTATAGAATAAACACATTTCAGTAAAACCAATGAGCCATGAGTCTTTGATAGAAAAGTCGGAAACATTGCCTTATGCAAACACTTCCTAGGAAAATTCAGTTCATGTTTTGGATTTTTTGTGCCCATACTGGGTAAGCAGGCACTGATGGGATCCAAGAATGTAAGCAGCTCTTGTACCTGCTGAAGAGTTGTATATGTCTCTGAAAGAAGGCAGGTGTTAGAGTTACAAAGCATTCATGGTACCCCGTGTTGCATTTATCTGCAGGAGCACCATAGAGAACCTGTCTCTCAGCAGTGGTGTTTGGAGATAAGCACAAATTGTGGTTTTCTTTGTATCTTTCCATTTCACATGTAAACACAACTCCTGCCATGGGCTTCCCCTCTATAATCCCCCACTCAGAGTTCGGCTGATCCTGAGTTGTCTTTTATCATAAAAGTAGGGCATGGTAGAGGAGAGATGGAGAGGGCGGGTATTGCATATGAAGGGTTTGGAAACATTCATGCCCTATGTGGTGTCAGGTTATTAGTGTTGTTTTGCTCTGGAAAGAGGATAAATTCTTTATTTTCTTCTTTCCCTTCCTTGGCTGCAGTAACTGTGCAGCAAATGCAGTCTGACCACTATCCCCAGTTGTCTGGCATGATTAATTACAGCATCTGTCCTGTCAGAAGCTATAATGAAGAGGTCTTGATAAAAATTGCAAATTACTACTGGCAACAATCTTAAACTGCTTATGATAAAATGAAAATTAAAAACAGCAAGTGTCAAACCTGAGCAGAATCCTAATCCTGTTTGAGGAGATGTCTATGACTACCATGCTTGGACTACAGCAAAAAAATAGTGGTATACAGATCCCCCAAAAATTGCAGCCAGACTTGAAGGAAGAGGTACTACACTGTGTGAGTTTATTAATAACAAATTCAGCTTTCAATATTTCATCATCAGTTTATTATGTACAAATATTGAACATCAAGAGAGTCTAATTATAAATGTATAGATTTCTTGGAGCAGAAAAAAATCATGTATAAATTGAAGCTTTTCATAATAGGTGTTAGTTGACAGCTACCCTTGCTCCTTATATCCTTAGCATGGTATCTACTAATGTCTGGAAGACAGGACATTTATTCCAGGTATGAGGAAGTCTGCCTGCATCAGAAATGGCTGATTGGTAGAGATTTTTGTGTGTGTCAGTTTTAACCAATGTTACATAACAAAAGGAACCATTTTATAGTTGTTTTGAAACCTTTAGAAAAATGTCTTCAGAAATAGTTGCTAAACTGTATGTGACAGTAATTGTGTATTAGTTCTATAATTGTCGTTTTGAAGACCTATGAAGTATCGTTGGAAAAAGGTCACTAATGATTAGAGTTAATTACAACTGAAGTGTCTGTTTTCAACTATTTGCAGTGAGAAGCAGGTGTTATTATACTCATTAAATGGTTTCATAAATCCTGGGTTTTATCACATTTGATTAAGAGCTGCTGAACTACTGATGTTCAATTCCAGGAAAAATAGTTTTAATTACTGCAGAAAAAAAAATTAATCATCAAGCAGGACCATACATTTTAAATACCAAAATTTGAATCTTGAAAAACTGGAGCATCTCCCTGCTTGCTACAAAATTATATTTTACATTACCCACAATAGCATATTGCAGAACATCTTGTGTTTCAAACTGTGCAAGTTGGTGTTCATATTCCCCAAGTCTAAGTGAGTAACTTTGCTATCATGTCATAAATAAAACTGTTAATTTAAATAGTTTAATATGCAATTTATGCAGGAAAAATGAAGTATCCATATGATTTCAGTTTTATGCATGGTTTAAAGAATGTTTTCCTTCATATAATTTACAAGCATTTAACTGCTCCCTTCTTTTCCCAAGGTTTCAGATGCTTTATCACCCTGGTTAACCACATTCTACTTTCACATTAACCCAGGTTGACACATGATGAAAGAACATAAGGAGGTTTAATTTTTAGCTGACACAGGGTCATTAGTTTCTAACTTGCAGAACAAAGCCTTTAAATACCTCTGTGCAACATACTCTCAATTTTATGTTATCACCTGACCATTGTAATTTGCAGGACAGATGGATTAAAAATCTCAAGTTTAACCAGAAGTTTTGCACTGACTCTTTTCAATGGGGATTGACTATTTGAATGGTTCCTTTTCCATTTCTCACTTCATGGAGTATTTTGCAGCAGTGGACTTCATTCTAACCTTTCCCTCCCCCCTTTGTTTGGCTTTTGTTTTGCAACAGCTGTTATTATCGTTTTTGGTCAGCTGTGATTGCTGGAGGCAAAATAGGACCAGATGGTGTTTTGCTATGCATGAATGGCAAGTTAGAGGAGTTTAGATTGAATAGGCCAAGTCTGAATGGTGTCTATGCACCACCTGCCCTCTTCAGCAGCAGTATACACATCATAGGAGCATGATCTGTCTCAGACCTACTAGAATTGGATGGGAATGGAGGGAGCCTCCTTGGATTTTCTCCATATTTATTGATCTTCCATGCACTAACAGCATAATGCGGTACACAGTCAATTTGAGTTAATTGGATATGACACAGCATGTACATGTAATCTATCACTGTAGCTTCCCAGTACACTTTAGGTTTTGCTGCCACAAGAACATGCAGTATTAGCCTGCATTAACAGGCTAAGTGGATGGAAGTAAAACAAGTTCGTTGTAGGGCTTGGTTTAACAAAATACGCTGTAGTTTTAAAAAGATACCCTTGAAACTGCCAGAGATGCAGTTAAATAGGAACATTTTGGAGTTGATAGACTGGACTGAGTATTTGGGTGCAGAACTAAATATACCTCATTCCTATACTTTTTGAGAGGTTTACCAATGAAATTTAACTGAAGAGTTAACTAAAGGTTGGGAGGCAGTATCTGTAGCAATCAGGAGTGAAGGACTGGTGCCATTCAGAAAGGGGCATGTTTTTACATGGAGGAATCTGTAGCAGAAGAGATATTATATCAAATTCTGATTAATAGCCCCTAAAATTAAAATTAGGGATCCAAATTGTGATTAGAGTAGCAAAGGGCAGCTTTGATGTCCTCAAACTGGTCATAGGGATAGAATTTAATGTTACAGGAATTTGAGATCTGTTGTATCCTCTGTTAAGGTTGACTGAGAGACAGCACAATACATAATGTCTGGATGTTGTGGAATAAAATGCATGTGTTACAAATAGTGAATATAATGTATAACAGTAACATACATTACTTGAATTGTTATAGCAATTGGATGTTTAAAGGCCTACTTACGTATGTAACTGGGGGTTGCTATCATGCTCTGCCTAAGTTGGCAGGAGCTGCTCACTTGGTGTCTTTGTCTGTGGTGTCAGGTATCTGACTGAGTTACTTTATTATGAAAATTGCATTCAACTGAAGAAATGCTAACTATTTTCAACCGCCTGTGGGAAAAGCTACGTTTGTATTAAAGGATTTGGTTCTTAAAGTCACCAAGAAGTTAATGCTTCTCAGGTGCATCTGAGGGAGACAAATTTCAATTATACTACTAAAATATTTCAGGAGAGAATACATTGCTTTGAATGAGCTGTTCTGGTGCTTGAGTAGGCTACATTGGAGATTATAATGTTTACCTTAGTTAAAAAGCAGAAGTGGTATTTTGAATAGTGAAGCTTTTGTCCAAGTTCTTGAAGCATGAACATCTTAGGCCCTTACACAAACCAAAATAGTGTGAAGTTTTCTTACAGGGTTTGAAACAAAATTCGTTTTAATCTTCTAGGTTGATGCAGTGTAGTTACATGGGCACTTTCTGCATATATAATTTATTTTTTTTTTTCCCTTCTGAGAATATCTTTATTGATACAGGCACCTTTGGTCTGCTATTTTCTCCAGACTGGTGTTGCTACATTACCTTAACTCTGCTGCTGTAATTGAAACAGAAAGACTTTGATCCAGCAAATCACTTAAAATAAGTGGATAATTCATGTATATAAGTAGTAATTTCATTAAAGTGACTACTCACATGCTCTGTTACACAGTTGCTCAAGTGCTTTCATAGATCAGGGGTCTAATTGTAAAATGTTGTATTTCTTTTCCAAACAGTTCTAAGTAGTGATAACAAGAATAATGAGAACCTAAAAGCAACATAGCCTACCTTATATTTTCTGTGTTTTCTTTTGTTAGATTCTATTCTAAACAAGGCGCAGGTCTGATTTTCATGTAGAGATGTCTAACCTCTGTTCTGGTTTGGTGACTGTTGATCATCATAAATATGTAAAGAATTTACATATTTGCATGGTGATTTGTGTATTCAGTTACTCAGATGGGTTTTTACTGTGCACAGCTCTGAAAAACTGTACCTGAATCACCAGTCACAGCTCCTGACTGAGCAGACGCCTTGACCACATATTTGTATTTACGAGACAGAGAAGTAAATGCAAGCAAACAAAGCACCATTCTGCCTATGGAAATATTTGTGAAATCTGAAGGATATAATTACTGCAAGCTGTTATGTTTTTAATGCTATATCCTATAGTGCTCTGATAACAATAATACCCACTTTATTAGCATAACATATATAAATAATAAATCCCATGTGTTATGCTGGTGGTTGTAGGTGCTTAATTTTGTGATTGTTTTTGGAGTTTGTTATTCATGAGAATTGACCATACAGCATGGATATTTAAAAAATAATAAGTAGCTGTACCATTGCTTAATTTCTTTCCTCTTCCTAATTTTGGAAGTGCTGAATATTCAGTGTCTGAAAATCAGAGCTCGCTTTCAAAAGTTCTGCTGTTTCAAATGTTGATCAGGGGTTTCTCACTGCTGCATGGATGTATGTGTATATGTAGGTGTAAACTGATAGTAGTGAACAACGTTGTAGTGAATATGTGTTCCAACCTCATATAGCAGCCTCTCTGTGTGCTCTGCACTGTGGAATCATCCAAATCATATTCCCTGTTCCTCTCAGCTTCTTCTCATTTTTCTTATTGTCCCTATCCACATTTTTCTCTACTTGGCTAAACACAACAGCAGCCAGGGCTTACTTGCCACATGCCAGGTCTTGCACCCTGCTTCTACCTGCTCATCACCTATGGAAAGCTCCTCCTGAATAGCTTCTCCTCTTCCAGACTCCTTTCTTGTTCCTGCTATTCCTAGATTGCAAGGCAATGAATAGATAGTCCACATATGTAATAGGTATTTGTTCAAATAAAGAGAAGTCCAGATGCGTGCACTTAATTTTATGTGGAAAATCTCTAAAATATATGTAAGCATAAGGTATGCATTAGGGGATTTTGGGGGTAATATTTTAAGTGCTTTGCAGCATGGGGTTTGGTTACTGCTCAGCATACTGCGGCTTTGGCAGAATACAGATGAAGCTAGTGATAATTATCATCCTTGCATAAACAGACTTTCTCCCTTAAAATATTGTGGCAAATAAATCTGTGTTTTGGTCATTTACAGCAGATAGCATATTACAGCAGATCTTGAGCTCTTGGTGGAATACACGTAAATCCAAGTGTCAGTTTAGAGATACTTGTGTTTCTGGAAGGAATAAGAAGACTTTCTTGTTTTCTTCTACTTTCCTTTTTTTTTTTTTTTTTTTTTTTTCCCTTTTTTATCCCAATGCAAATTAAATCCTTATCCTTCACTTCAGAAGATGGCCAAAGCTTGCTGGCAAGCTTGGACAAATTAAGCATCTTTGAACAAAAATATTAATAAAAACATAACATTCTCACATTCACTTCTGTTGAAGTCAGCTGAAGCTGCACATGGCTTTAAACCCAAGGCTAAGTTTGTTCTGATGATTTCTTTCAGTTTATAAAGCTGCAGCTCAGAAAAAATTAATTGATACCTGACTCTGCACCTCTGCCCGTTCAGCTGCACAGGAGGCAGATGTCCTTTGGGAATGCGCACCAGGCTCATTGCCCACAGCATGGCTGAGGGAGTGGGCAGCCGGTGAAGGTCCCTCTGTGCGGGCTCTGTTCTCGTCTTATTTCACATCACTTCAGTGTTAAAAGTCAGTGCAATATATAATGTAATTTCCAGGCAGCAATGGACCACTGCATATTCTTGGCCAGGTCACAATCAGTTGCAGAACTAAATAAGATTGTGAATCCAGTAGAAATAATTGCAGCAATTTCAGGGGGCTTTGAGGCAGGGCTTAGCTGAAGATGGACACAAAAATACAGCTATTATGAGCATGCTTGTAATTTTTTCAAATAATGCAGGAATAATTCTTGCAGAAAGAGAGCTAATTCAAAGGAGGGGGAGGAACAGCAATTTTCTTCCTGAACTGAGCAAATGAAAAGTCTTTGGTATGTGTTGCTATCATAGCAAAGTGTTTCCAGGCTCAGTGCATGTAAACAGCTTCCACTGAAATCTGCAAAGTGCCTCTGCAGAGCATCTGGGAAAATATTCCTGATTTAAATGCATTAAGCAAAATGATAATGTTATTTGACTTTGGTTAATAACAGAGGAGAAATATAACACTTTAGATTGATTAACCTTCTGTCATACAACACAAAGTCAATGAAATCAGAAATTCTTTGTTCTTTTTTTAAAAGTTTGCATGAATTATAGTGGGGTTTCTTTTCTGCGAGCTTGTGGTTTGATTTTCTATTTTTTTTTCCCTATTGCTATCTGTATATTTTATCTCAAGTTTGTTTGTTGCTTTAGAGCAACATATTTGTTCACTGTAGATAAAATACATACTTTGTTCAGCTCCTTACTGGAGGTCAAATTCTCTTGAGGAGAACAAGTGTTGGTTGTGTAGCTGTCAAAAGAGGGTTTAGTGCTTGACCCTAGGAAGGATTCAAAGCCCAGATCTCTCTTTTTTATTGCTTTTCTTTTTCATTGTTTGTACTTTATACTTAAGGGGCCTCTGCAAAGGGGAAAGCCCCTGCTTTGGTATTCACAGCTAGCAGCCTTCTACTGAAACATCTCAAAAGCTTTTCACAGCAAGAATTTAGAAACCACTGCTCTGTGTCAGCCGCTGGTGCATAATCAACCCTGCACACAGAGGGGTTGGATGTAGTGGTAGTGGATGGAGGAGGAGTCACTGATTTAGGGCATATGCATAAATGCTCTTGCAATAATCAAATACTGGAGGTATGTAAGCATGGCTGCAATGAAGCGAGACTTTGAATCCAAATGGCTAAGTTGCCGAATTAATGAGGTTTAAAGGAAGACAGAGACAATAGCTGTTTAACTGGATGCTCACTGGAAAGTTGATGCTACAGTTCTAAATATCTATGCTCAAGCAGAAGTTGTGTCTTACATTCTCTACAGATGGTGTTTATTGTAGTGTACACAAACTCAGTGTTGGAAATAACCATAAAAAAGCCTGAGATTTTATATAATTATTCAGAATTACTATTGTGTAATTGGAAAGCATAAGTGTTATATTACATTTTATTTTATAGAACTGTAGTGCAATTACACCTGGTAATAGCTGTTTACAGTATGAGGTGCCTTATCTGTAAAAAATGCAAAATACTTGTAGTATTCCAAACTGGACATGATTTTTGGCTAACACAAATGTAGTAAATGTGGATTTCAAGTCCTTTCTGTCCTAGCAATATTGCTGGCCTTATCTTTTTTATCTCTAGTAACAGAGTTCTTCAGGCATTCCAGGGGAGGCAGGAGCACAAGAGGACCAAGCAAACAGATGGAATGAGGTACCATGAACCTGAGTATCAGAAGAAGGTCACCTCTTTGGAGGGTTATGCAATTCTTGTGGGAGCCTGTCCATGGAAGAGCCATAGCTCTCATAGGGTAATTTTGGGTGATAGCAGATGGAAGTATTGTGCCTGCATGAGTCCTCCTCTCTGCTGGGAAAAGCATGAAATCAAAATAATCTTAGGTAAAGGGCATGACTAGATATTTTCTTGTCTACATCTCTTGGTATAGAATACATACACTATTGTTCTGGAAAATATGCACTGTTAAGAAACCCTAACAAGGAGCAATTGCTGCCCTATGCAGAGCTGAATATGGGTCTATCCCACCCAAACTCTATCTCAGCCAAAACTACGACAAGCAGAGACTCCAAATAGGCACTCATATGGAGAAGCATGGTTTTAATCACACAAGTCTCCAGCCAGCATCTGGGAGCAGAGGAAATGCACAAGAGCACTCTGTATCAGCATCATCTGGTTCAGCAAACCAGAAGCATTTCACATGGTACTGTCTCAGCAGAGAACACAGGCCAGTAAACGCTGAATAAGTCAAGTAACCATCCAGAGAAATAAAATATCTTTCAGGTTATTTGAGAGTATCAAAAATTGAAAAAGAAAAAATAATCTTTCAAAATAACAGACCGTGTAAGGTTTTATGAGCAGTAAAAATTCCTCCTGTATTTGTTGCTCATAATACTCAACTAGGAACAACATGACAGGCTTGCAGAGTCCCTGCAGGGTGCAGAGCACATGTAGGCATTACCCAAGCCATGTTCTTGAAGGCAAATGTTATTTCCCATTTGTTACTACTGGCTCAGTACTCTTTTTATTCAGACTTGAGGCCATGTCATTAGTCTCTGATGCCCATTCTCAACAGCCAGGCAGTCCCAGCCAGGCAACATTGATGGTAAAGTGGCTTTCAGGATCATCATGGGTAGTCCCAGACAGACAAGGGAATCTTCACCCTGTGGAACAGGGTGCGTGGTCCTCTGCTGTGTTAAGAGCATTTTGACTGCTGGCTGTATCAGGTTTGGGGAAATAGGAAGGTACTTAGCAACGCACCCAGTTGCAGGTTTCCTCCAAGCACTCACCTGCAGGGTCACATTGAGCGTTCTGTTCTGCTGCTTTATGGTGCACCCTGAGCAGGGCCTTACAGGAAAGAAAAACTTGTCTGCATGGGAAATGATGTGTGCTGTGCTGTTGCTTGAGGGTGCTGGGGAGAACTGCCCAAGAGGAGGGACTGGGGTCACCACCATGGGCCATGGAACTGGGCTGTGCGTGTAGCCACCCTGCGGCACTGGCTCAGCCCTAGGCGTTGCCTTTACCCCAGCAGGCAGGCTGTGAAACACCAGCACGCATGCAGGCTGTCAACAAGCAGCAGAAAGTGCTAGCTGGTGACTTTTTATTGCCTTCAAACACCTTCACTGGAGGATCCAGACCTACAACCAATATGACTTTATTAGAAAGGGCTAGCTCCATGGACATCCAGAAAATGTTGTGTTTGCCTTGTAAGATTAAAAACCTAGGGAAGAGAAGGAGGGACAAGAGAGAGAGGATTCCTGCCCTTCAAATTGTTTGATGCCTTTCTGTTTATGTTGCAAAGCATTAAGTGTTTAAACTACAACATTTTGGGGTCAAAGATAGTTTGCTTTCAGGATGGTAGGTATTCTAAGGTGGAACTGATCTGCCCAGTGGCCTCAGTATGCTACTGAAAAACAATTGGCAGTAAGGCAATGAGGAGAAATGTAGGATTTGGTGTAATTGACTGAAAATGTCTGTACAAAGCAAGCAGTTCCAAAGTTTCACTGCCATTCTCCCTGTCTATGTAGTTTGGTGATTGAAAGGAGCAGTGTTACTAAATGGATGTTCAGATGGCTGATTTGATGATGGATGTTGTGATCAGGATCGAGTACGGGGCACCAACCCCTGAGGGCTGGCAAAATTGTATTTCAGCCCTTACTGTGCAATGCAAAAACATTTGCTCAATCCTATTCATATTCAGGTGATACTGACTAAGCATGTGTTTAGATGTAAAAATCTGCTTAAATTTCATAGAATCATAGAATAGTTAGGGTTGGAAAGGACCTTAAGGTCATCAGATTCCAACCCCCCTGCCATGGGCAGGGACACCTCGCTCTAAACCATATTACCCAAGGCCTCGTCCAACCTGGCCTTGAACACTGCCAGGGATGAAGCATTCACAACCCCCCTGGACAACCTATTCCAGTGCCTCACCACCCTAAATTTCATAGGTTTTAATTACAGAAAAATTATAAATCCAAGATCAAATCAAACTAGCAAACTTTTCCTACAGGCACCAATGGACTCTGTCACCTTCTGAACCCAGAAATAAGGGAATGGTATCTGTAGCCTGCCAAGAGACCATTTCTAGTTGCCAGCATCCTTACTCTACTTTGTTCTTTTTGGAATCAAGCACACACTTAAAGTTAAGCTCCTTATGAAGTATGTTCCTGAGTAGGAAACATAGATTAAGATTTAGGAACAGCAGAAAAGCCTGCTCATAATTTATCTCTTCTTTCTCCAGACCTTGTAAATAGGAATAATGAAAATTCCCAAAGGGTTTATATTTTACTTTTGTTTCGGTTTTGGATCTGTTAACGATTTCACTTTATAAAAGGGAAGTGAGAGGAAAAGTTTGTTACTGAGGTTTTTGTTAAAACTGAAGCAGCAGGTTAAATAGGTGTCTTCATGAAAAGATGAACCAGGTTGCTGGTTCTAGGTGATTAATGAAAGTCTGGGATGTTTAAATGCTGATAACTGCACCTGTTTCTTTAAAACATCTGTCTGGGTTTCCTGTGTGGAAGAGCACAGGGTGAGTGGCTGATTGTCTACAGCTCGAGGAAAATATTGCTGTAACTGAGATTTGCTGGTCAGGTACTGAAAGAAACTGAATCCTTGGAACAGAGTAGATAGGTGATTCCTCTGGCAATTAAAGAGCACTTGAGCAAAGATGCATCAACCCATTGCTGTATCTTATATAGCATTTCTACCCAATGGTTTCAGTTTAGTGCCAGTGAGGTTTTAGTCATCAGCTCTTGAAATCAGTTTGTAAAGCTCACATTGTCAGTGGACCAAATCCTGACAGAGCAGCTTCAATACTTTTGTAAAGTAAAAGAATTATGCTTAAGTGCCTGCTGTAAGTGAGGTGAAGGACATCTTGAATCAGAGCCCAGTGCAGTCCTGTTTAGCTTTGCAGCCCTGCAGGAACAATTGTGAGCAATACTGAGCTTGTGGGATGGTTGATGTTGAAAGAACTGATATTGTTCCTCCTTGAAGTACAATTTGATTCATGTATTTGTGAGTACAGTGTCTCACTTTCCACACCTGGCAATTAAGCAGCTGGTGAATACAAAAAAAAGATACTGCCTCCACCACCCTGATATTTGGTCACAAAGCAATTGCTGTTTTCTTCTGTCTTCATCTAGCAGTGGGATTAGTTTCCCTTCCCTACTCTGTTTCCCACTTTTGGTCCATATACAGCTCTTTGAAGCAATATAGGTTTGCCTAAAGAAACCCCAACGCACAGCATAAACCAAAACCAGCTGTGTTCATTGACGTGTTTTGTACATCATAGCTATTTACCATTCTTATTCATCTGGCATTTATAGAGAAAACCTCTCTTGGTATCTTGAAGACACTTTTAATGAGTGCACATCAAGAATTTTCCAACTGCTCTTATGCTGAAAATTATTTCCTTTCTATTTGTCACAGAATCATGTTATTTTACATTTTAAAAGGTTCTTGCTCACCTTGACAGCACCTGGATTGTAAGTAATTATTGGCTATTGTAGTTGGAAAATGAAAGTGGGTAGAATTTACTTAAAAACTGTTCAACTAAATAAAAACATTAACTTCTGCTTAAAAAGAAAAACTAAAAAAAACCCAACCCTTTCCACTCCCCCAAAAAAACCAAAACCAAAACCCTGCCACGTAGCTACTGTACTGTCAGCTAAAGAAAGGTCAAATCCTGTGCTCCTTGTCTGTAAAGCACCTGTACCAGCCACCTCACTGCTCTCGCAGAACATATATTCAAACTGTTGGGCTCCTGACAGGATGCTTGGAGTTTGCATGGGTTCAAAAGATGGACTGGTCAAACTCACCAAGGAAAACCCATTCAGGTTTATTCAATGCAAAGATGACATTTCTTGTCATCTTTTACAAGATGGGGTGTTTGGGAAGCCCCCCAGATAAAATTTTTTGAAGGCTGGAAGGCAATATGTGAAAATATTGTTATGCATGTCTTGTGTTTACTCTTGTCCCAGAGCAGCTGATTTTGGACATTGGAGAATGGTCTGGGTAAACCTTTGCTATGCCTATTTTTAGGTATTATGTTTAAAAGAGTAATTGTAAAACTACTGCAAAGGTTGCTCTGGGTTTGGGAAGTTTCAGAATGGGTAAGGTAAAGCTGAGTTTTGTGAACAAACTTCATAGGCAATGTCTGTGAAAATAGGAGGCTAAGTAAGTGGGAAATTTACTGTATCGAGTTAATCTTTTCCAAGACTCAAGCCTAATTGCTGAGCACTGAACACTAGCTATTAATTTTCTTTCTTTATCAAACTGTAAGTACATTAGGAGTATTGTTGTATTTTTCAAACATTACTAAAGTTGAGTACACTCAGGTTTTGCTCTGCCAAATTGGCCAAAAAGGTCTCAATTTCAATGGGAACAGAGAAGATCCTGCCTGTATGACTGTGGCTGCTGTTTGATCAAAACTAGTCAGATGACTACTAACCTTCACAATTCAGTATAAGAAAGCAGTGCATATTTGGTCATAATCTTGTAAGGCTTCACTTTGCATTTAAAAATATTTGCAGTGAAGAGGACTAATGAACTTTCATTATCCACATTAAATAGATAATTAAGAATATGAGTATTAAGAAGCTCAGTTTAAAGAACTGTTGGTTGATTTGGTGCAGGTTACTGTGAATAAGGTCTGCAGGGAGGAAAACAGGATTATAATTTAAAGATTGTAATTCAATGGGTTAGAATTTGTACCATTTCCCATTCTCATTCCATTTGCAAGAATAAAGCATTCTGTCACACAATTTAGAAATTACTAGGGTAAAAGAGATTTCTCCTTTGTGTTGTTAGTTGTTTTGACAATCTTACAGCCAATGCTAGCAAGCATCCAAAACCATTGTTATTTTTAATGTAGGTTGATGACATGCTTCACTGTCTGGCAAACACAGCATAGAATGGTAAGGACCATGCCCCATAGCATGGCATAAAATTAAAATCTTACTTCCATGGTTTAACAAAATGAAGCAAGAAATCTGCTAGAGAGCAGCATGTTTCCCAGGTGACCCAGAGAGTGCAGCAGTGATATAGTTAAGGGCTTCTGGTTTTCTGTGGTGTAGTTGCCCACACTGAGCACTTTTCAAGCGTTGCCACTTCAAATCCAGTTGGGCGGGTTTGTGGTCAGACCACTAAGAGGGCTTTTGAAAGGATTCCTTGAAATGGGAGGCTTGGCAGACTCCTAGCAGCTCTCTGGGCTTAAGCAATTTAATGCTGATGCCTGATGCCTGGGATCTAACATACAGTCTGCTCAGTGTTCATAGTTAGGGACAAATTTGCAGACAGGGAGCAGAGAAATGACTTGTTTTTAACTAGCTATCACATATGGCTGTTCAGTTTTTGTGTGAGGTCTTTACAGAGAGATCTAAGACTTGTTTTCCAAAATTCACCAGCAGAGAATATGGCAGTTCTTATTAGGAAACAAACACAGCTCTATTTATGCAGAAAAGCTGTCTGTTCATTAATGATCTTATGTAGGTAATAGCTAGCAGTAGTGATGGTAATTCATTGCTTGGAACACATTAACGCAAAATACTTGTATTTATTTTCAGAGAAGATGACATATACTGACTTGTTCAACACAGAAATAAAGAAATATCTGTTGTGTTTTACAGAACAACTGTCTTTATTCTCTCTTTTCCTTTGTCCCTTAAGCATTAGAGTATGACTATTTAATTAAAAAGATTGAATGAGAGACCAAGTTTAATTTTTTCTAAACAATAAACTCCAACATACCCAACAATGTCTCATGCCTTCCTGGCATTTTGACGTACGCCTGCAGCAGAAAGCCTATTGAATTTGGTATGTGACTAAAATCTAACAAAGAACACTGTCTACTGAATTCTAAATCTGCTTGGTTAAATCATTCGATGTGCTGTACAAGTTGTACAGCTGAAACTGAAAATAAGCAGAGCCTTTACAAATCACAGTCAAGAAGAAGCTCAGCTAAAATTCTCAAGACACAACTTAGGAGCTTCGGGGTGATTTTGACACTACAAAACCCACTGAAATTGTTACTTTAGATGAATTCATTTTCTTTCTTTCTCTTGCTACTTACTACTACTCCATTACTACTTAAATTAAAACTGGTATAAATGTGTTTGGTTGGATCTTTGCAACCAATTGCCACAGTGATTGTTATTTGGGTAAATACATTATTGCAGTAAGAACCCTGTCCAACTGGGGAATGGAATTGGCTCAGCGTTGACATCCATACAATTAGACAATAAATCCTTCTTGTGCAGGATGTAAAAAAAAAAAAAAGCCCTCTACTGAAAAACAGAAGTCTTCTGTTCCATTTCCACTACATCTGTCTGTCAGACTGTAATTCTGCAGGGGAGACACTGCCATGTATTGGCACATTGTAAATAATAAATAAAAAGAACAATAAAATGGTACATTATCACATTTAAATAACAAATAAAGAAAATAGGAGACAACACCCTCTGAACTTTGAGAGATCTATGAAGACTAGATTTCATGCTAGACAGGGCCTAGAGGAATGGGCAACAGAAGATGAGAACACTTAGAAATCTGGTAAAATGCTATTTGGTATAAATACTAGGCTCTGGGCTAAGGATTCATCTTTGGTCAAACTCCATTGAAAGCAGTAATTGGAAATACAACTTGAGGATATTTATGAGCTGTTTAATACAATAATCTGAAGCCATGTTAAATCTAAATGACCTGTTCCACATGAAGATTGCACCCTGAGTAATATCAGAGCAGTTATAATGAAAATAGCAGGTGTCCTATTGCTTTTTAGTCAATTACCATACTTAATGAATGGAGCAATTTTTTTTTTATTACAATTTAATTACCAAAGATTGTTCAGCTCACTTGCAGCATCTGTTTTTCTGCAAGGGCCTGGTTTTGAACCCAATTTTTTTAAAAGTAAATCCTCTAGACCACAAAGAGCTTGATCTAACACCGTGCATATAGACTTCTGTACCCAGAAGGATAGAAGATAAGCCCCAGGGTCATCTGCTTTGTCTTATGTTTCAGACTAGAACTATTGCACCTACTTCTGAGCTGAAGTCTTCCCATCTCCTCACTTTTTTGCCAGAGCTGTGTTTCTCAGCACCGTGTTTACCAGCACCATGTTTCTTTCCATCAATGACTATGATCACCAACCGCAGTCCCTGATTTCAGGCTGTGAATTCTGCACACATGTAAAGTCTTAACAGTTGAAGAAGGTTTCCCCTTCAGTACCTTCCCTACATGGCTGTCCTGACTGCTCTTTCTGCTGCTGTGCCTTAGCCAAAGTGCTCAAGCTAACACACCCAGCCTGGTGGGATCTAGCCCAAACACAAGGGACCTGGCTCTTACAATTATGATGTCAGGATACCAGAGGGCACTTCACTGTACTTTGTAGCCTCGGTGTATTCATTGCAAATACGCTTATTGCTCACTGTGCAGTAACTACCTGTGGTACTGAGATGCACTCCTGCTAGCAGAAGACATCAGCTCAGTAAATGAATTATTGAGTAAAACTCTATGGTCTAAGTAATTACAGTGATTCCCCTCTGGCCTTAAAATCTATTATCTTAGTACTCTTTTACCCTAAGGCTATTTTACACACATACACACACACACACACACACAGAGCAATATAAATGGACCTTAAGGTCTGAATATTTATATCCCCTTTGAGGTATCTTTATGTTGTCAGAGTGATGCCTCAGTAACCTTCGTGTGAATAAGAATGAGGAGCTTCGAGTCCCTCAATTGCCATGTTGGAAACTGGCTCTGGGGGTCGGGTTTTGCTCATTTCTGTGGTTTCCCTTCTCTGATCAATACATGTGGAATGTTTGGGAGTACCTCTTTTAATATTTCATTAGCATTGATTCATATAACCTTGCTTATCCTTTTCATGCTAGGGATTCACTAATTAGTGACATAAGCCATAGATGGCATAGATGTGATGTGAAGTAATATCAACCTGTGGAGAAGTGATGAAGTATCAAACAAAAAATCTAACATGGGCTGGGCTATAAGCTTGCAAATGATTCCTAATGGCCCACAGATGTACATCAGATGTCTCTGTCGTGTTGGCGAATCTCAGCTGGTGCAAACGTGGGTGGTATCTGGAGCTCAGTGTGAAAGGAGATCTTGACCGAATGGCTATCTATTCATATTACTGTGACTGTGCTTCCAAGATTGTTGTATTTTTTCTGCAGTCAAGCCTTCAGTAGGATGGTCCTGATGGGCAACATAGACATGCACACTCTAATAGCAGCCTAATCTTTCTTGTAGTCTAAACATGATGTAATAACAAACACAAATTCATGGTGGGTGCTTGGATTAGATGAACACCTGCTCACTAATCTGTTTTTAAACTGCACAGTGGCTCTTTGCAGTAGCTTTTCACTTGGATGAAAAGATAGCAAAGAAGAAAAAGAAAGCATACCAAACCCAAACAAAAGAAATTCAGATGCTCCAGATTCCTGCTGGATAAACACTGGCATTCAGTGCTCCCTGGAGCACAGTACACTGTGCCCTGCACTGAGCCCTCCATGCAGCTAAAGTCAACCCAAATGTTTCCTACAGAGAGGGGCTTTTCTTTGTGTCATTGGGTAATAAATGCGGTGTTACAAGCCATGACTTATGGCAGGAGAAAAGCACACACCAAAGAACAGATTCTGCTGTTGCAAAATTCCATGGCTGAGAAATCTGCCAGGGTATGCAAAATTATGACCGAGGCTTTTCCAGCTTTCCTTCTTGTTGTCTTCATGGCCCGGTAGAAAATTGAGACAGCTGGAAGTAAGGAAAAAATGGAGCTCTATTGCTTTCCAGACTAGTCAGATGGCCTTTAGCAATTATTGTAAGAAACAAGAACTTTCCTCTCAATGGATCTGTTGCAAATCTGTGGACTTGGTCTGCATATCTATCATGATTGATCTCCTAGTCCCAGAGTGCTCCCAGGTATCTCTGGGTGGTAAGCGCCTCCAAGATCTTCTCACTTGCAAAGCCACAACTGCAGTTACTTCCTGCAAGTATCCAAACTATTGCACAGTGCGAGGAATAGCAAAGGAGGACAAGCTAAGCTTAAACACTAAAAAAAAAATTAATATTGGCTCCATTCATTTTCAACCCCAAAGTGGAAGCTTTTCAAAGTAAACAGCAGGGAATAACTTTTGCTGCTGTTTGGTTTGGGTTGTTTTCTCAATTTTTATTTCGAAATATGGCAACTGTCAGCATACCTGCGCTAGGGCATATCCCCATATATTCCAGATGCTCCCTCTGCCCACAACTCTTTGGGGCAGGTGGTTACAGCATGGTCTGGCACCCCAGCTTGGAAACGAGTGTGGAGTCCTGTGCTGACCCTGCTCAAAGCAGGGTGCAGGGCTCAGCAGACCAGCAGTATCAATCATGGCAGCACCCAGCCCTGTGACACAAGCTCTTTAATGAGGCAACAGGCTCCTTAGAGCGTATTGCTTTGGATTACACCATGTCGTCTTCTGTTACGCTGCATGAAGCCCTAAGCTGGGCTGACATAGAGTAACGTGGGGGACCTTGATGTGGGATGACGTTACATGATGTAGTGAGAAAATCAAAATTTGTCTCTTCTGGCATTGAGTACTTGCTCTCTACTGCTGCAGCCACTGTGCAGTCCAGCTTTCAGCAGGTTATCAGCAGGGTAGGTGTTTGGAAGAACTGGGATATTCTTATTTAGAAATTTCAAATCTCCTTAGCAAGTTTTCATAAAGTGAGAATGCAATGGCAATATTAGCCCTATTAATCCAATATGAAAGGCACTGTCATGATAAAGTGCCAATAAAAACCTTTCATTTTGTACAGGCTAAAAGCACATGCACCAGTATGTTCTTAATGAAACAATATAGAATTTTAATCTCTCAGAATCAGTTTAAAGCTTTGGAGTACGATGAATTAATACCAATGGAAACGGTTTTAAAGCTTCATTTTTAACTCCATAAAAACTGCCAGTACTTGCTCAACTCAAGGATTGTTTGGTTTAAAAAAATCCACAAATAACTAAAACCACCTCCAAAACTTTTCATTTAAGCCTGACAGGCAGAAGAGATTTTTGTTGTTGTATAGCTCCAGATAAAAGCAGCATCTAGAACTGCATTTCAGTTGCCAGGACAACTAACCACTGCTGACTGCAACAGGGAAATCAAACTGTGTGTGATGGATCAGCTCAACCATCAGTTTTGGTAGCAAAACAAAATAGCAAGGCTATGGTGACTTCTGGACAATGCTCGTACTTGGCCAATACTTGATCTGAAGAGAAAAACAATAGGGCCACCATCTGTTTTTATTTCATCTTCAGATCTTAGAGGTTTTCTTGTAAGGATATGAATTACAGAATATATCCAAATGCTGATGCAAGCTACTGGCTTTCCTCTTGCTTGGTCATTTTGCTCATGGTATAAAATCTGTTTTGTAGACTACACCATCTAAAGCCCATCTGAAATCAGAAACCTTGTCTCACCATACATGACTGATTGCAGGGGGCAGAGGGAATAGGTACAAAGCAACTCTTGCCCTTCTCCCATCTCCCAGCTGGTGGGTCACACTGAGATGAACCAACCCTGTCAGCAAATAAGTGAACTCTCTCTGGCACAGCATGCTTGTTCATATTGTGCCCAGTACAGATTTCTTGCCATAAACTCAACCTCATATAAAAGCAGATACTTTGAGGAAGGTATAAGATCAACTGTATTTAATTTCAGGCTTAGACCTGCATCCTCTCCATACAGGGAGCATCAGCTGATACCACAGCACAGTGCAGAGGTGTGCGGGGTCCAAGGTGGGGTCAGTAATTAATTCCAGCAGTGGTTACTGTTACAGATGAGGACTGGTTTATGCACAATGAATTTAATTAGGTGCTGGTTTCTCTTTAGTGTTTCATCAATCAGTGCAAGCACACACTGGTTTGAAAAAAGATCAATAGTGTGGGGTTTTAATTACTTAGAGAACATTATTTACATCACTTATCCCATGGTCGGTCAGGTAGTTTGTGTTTATAAAAGGGACTTATGGGGTAGCTGCTGCTGCTGCTGTAGCTCCAGTGAGGCTGGCTGTGAAAGGAATGCTACTCATATGCGCGTTGTGCAGTTTTGTCAAGAGATGTAGATAAATGCTTCCTAGAAGTAATCAGTTTCTTTAGTTTCACATTACATAAAGAGTTTCTAACTTTAAAGACTCTTTTCATGAATGGGAAAATATGAAATCAATTCCATTTATCTGAATGAATCTTTCAGCAAACTCAGGGTTTAGTGTGGGGGCACTGCAGGCAAAATGTAACAAATTCAGTAGCATAAAAATGATTAAAACATGATGAACAAGGTTATAGAAATAAAAACTGAGAGGGAAAGAGCTGGAAAAGTGAAAACAAGAAATCCTGTGGTACTAAAGAATTTGTCTATTTTTCATGTTTACTTCTTCTGTGTTCATAATTTTTTGGTCCATCATCTATCTCTTGTCAATTTGAAAAAGTGCTATACTTAGGGTCATTTATTCAAGGCTATTGGAGGCTAAAATTATGCAGTTTCAGTCAAATATACATGAATAAGGACTGTAATTTCTGATTAATGACATGTGACTTCAGTGTCTTAAAGAATCATCTTGCCATCCAAGCTTTACAAAAAGGTTGTGATGTAAGGCCTCTTCTATAATATATCCACTTTTCCTCTAAGAACACTGCAGTAGCCATTTTGCTCACATTAAAATCTGTTCTTATTATTCTGGTGGTAATTGCTCCACAGATTTTGAGATTACCAGAATAAGTAAATTTTTTGTGGGATTTGAAACCGTACTAATGAGGATGGTTACCAAGCTTGTGGGTTTGGTGCCGTTTCCTAATATGATTTTATTTTAGTTAGAAGAGAAATGTTAGTCTTTTATTGGGGAAAAAAAAATCCATATAAAACACTAATCTCCTGCAATGTAGTCCAAAAAAATACCACACATGGCATTTCAGCATTAATTACTGTTTTTCATGATTCACCATTTCCCTTATGTCCCTGTGCATAATGTAGCCTTTGTCTAAGGAAGGAAAATGAGTGAGAGTTTAGAAACTTACGAGAAATGCCATAAAATGAGAAAAAGGGGTAACAGAGGGGAGAGCTGCCCATGACAGGGGCTGCACAAACTTCCTTGCAGCCAGTTTGTGTATATGTTACTGTTCACAGGGAAATTCTCATGGCTTCCTCAGAAGCAGTGCCAGGAAGCACGGACCACAGTGTGCCATATGTTCTGTTACAGCCTCTCAGCTACTTCTCACTCCTGTGCATGGACTGAGTGTAACAGCCATCATAAAGGCTGCCCCCTTTCAAAGCTGTTTTTCCACTTCAGGACAGTTTATCCGTCTCACAGGAAAGCTTTGTTTTGAGGGGAACAGCTCTCTCTGCTGTTTTGCCTCCCCTTGCTTGAGACAATGGCAGAGTTTATTGTCTGCCTCTGAGTATCCACAGAGGATGCTGCAGGGAAACCCTCTGTGCTGCTGCGTCAGTGTAAAAGCCCCTCTATTAAGCTCTTTGTAGCAGCAACAGCAACATTAGTGATTACAGCCCTCAACATTCCCAGTTCTACAGTGGACATGACAGTGGTTAGGCTGAAGCTGTATTTATTAGCCATCTTTTTTTTTTTTTACTTGGTATTTTTGTTGGTAACAAGTGCTGCTCCATCAAAGTATATAATGGCTTCTCTGAAGTCTGGTTCTCACATAGAAACCTGGAATTGTTTTCCCTCTTCTCTGAATGCAGTTAATAAGACACACTTCTTCACTTGGGTGGCCATAAAACAGAGGAAAGTGTGATGAAGAACAAGAGTATCAGAGGAACTGGGGTGCCTGCTGACAGCCTAGTTTCCCACAGAGCTGAGCAGGAAATAATGCAACTCCTACCTTGGGTCATAGTATCATAGAATAGTTAGGTGACATGTATTTGGGCTTGCATTTTCCACAAGAGTTTTCTGGTCTTGTCTTAGCCTTTTATTAGCAAATCTCAGCAAAGCTTCAAGGCCTGGGACTCCACATTGCTGTCATTTGCTACCTGTGCTAACACCTATGGCACAGATCTATGTGTCTTTATTGCACAGCAATAAAACCAGACTTGGGATAATCCAGTAAAAAAGCCTAACAGCCAGATGAATTGATATTTATCATATAATGTCATAACATAGCTACTGGTCTGGACTCTCCCCTTGGAACATCCTAGTTTTACTACTTTTTGATCTTTTTACTATGGTTTATAAAACTGAATTTGTAATTCATATGAATTCCATACAATGAGTGAAAGGAATGGCAATAGTAAGGAGTATACAAACTAAGATGTAAAAATTGTAAAAAAAAAAAAATAAAAATCTCTAGGGCATATAATTCTTTTATATCTCCCAAGAAGATTAAGGTAGAATTTTGTGTTGCTGTGTAGGTGCACAACACATTTTATACTCCCTCCTCTCTATTTTGTTGGTTCAGATTACCTTAACCTTGAGAATGCCCTTTGACGCAAATGGAATAAATGTTGAGATAGAGAGAGTGCTCCTTGGCAACTGTATTTTCAGCCTCATGAGGTGCCACTGCTGGGGAATGTGCTGAGTACTGCACGGGAAGTGAATGATTTCTGGTCCGTGACAAAAAACACACTGGAAGAAGTAAGCATCTCTGGGGTGGGACAAGTTTGAAGCCCACAGTATCTCCAGGAGTCTCTGTTAGTTAATTTCTCTGTTACTCTTTTGTTTCTAGATATTTCTTTTGTAAAAGCCTTCTGTTGTTCTGCTTCCTGCAGTGTTTAAGAAGTTGCTGAGGTATTGTTCTTCACTTCCCTTTCCCAACTCAGTGAAGTTTTAAGTGTTATCCCTGTATGTCTTAAATTGTGATCATAATCCAGGTGGTCACACAGACTAGGTTTAAAGGAAACTTCCCTAAAATGAGCTACCATTTGTCTGAAAGTAAAATGCTATTTTCTTCCATTTCTTTTGTATTTATTGTTCACAGTACTGTTACTACAGAAGAACCTGTGTGTTTGGTTACGATAATTTATGTAGTGTTTAGTGGTTAAGAGCTACAGACATGGTCAATGAGTTAACTCTCTCACCTTCTGCTAAGTGATATGCAAACATGTTTGTACAGGTCTCAAATGGCTACAGAATGTCACATCAAGAAGTGTTGTTCTGCTAGGACATCGCAGTGGCTCCAGGGTGGGCATGCATTGTCAGTAATGCATGGAACTGCATTACTGAGTAATGAGTAACTGCCTCAAGAGCTTGGATGACCATGGAAGTTATGACTGTTTCTTGTGAATTAGCCAATATGATGTACATTGAATAAAAATTTGTTAATATTGTATGTCTGTGAAATGCACGCACACACATGTATAATGTCTATTATATTCATGACTATTCAGTTACTATCAGCATTATTAGATAAGTTTACCTACTAAAAAAAAAAAAAAATATAGTGCTCAAAATATGAAAGTCTTGCTAGGAAAATAAATTACATGAAAGAGGAGAAAATAAGAACAAGAAGAAAAAGCCAAGATCACAAGCCAAAGGAAAAAGATTTGGGGTCATCAATAGATAAAAACAGTAAGGGTAGTGACGAATGTGCAAACCCTCCTATTTGCATTGTGCAGTGCAACATTGTCCTATTTTATGCTATTTTTTTTCTCTGCAAATCAAATGGTATCCAGAATCAAGGCATGATATAGTTGAATCACCTCTCATCCATTATGTTTAAAGACCACAACACAGGGCATCTGTAATAGAGGACTGTACATATTTCTTGTGGTTCTGGTACTATTAAAGCTACTTAAGTGTCATGACTTGTTTATTTATGAGATCATCAAAGCCACTTAATAACTTTTTCTTGGTTACTTGTTTACATCTGTGTAATACAGAACCAGATTGTGCAGCCCACAGTCACATCATTGAGCACTTACTCATGCAAGTCATGCCACCGACATCAGGGTTTCACAATCTGGCCCATAATGTATCAAAATACATGAGGCCAAGATCTTATCACTTACAATCATGTAAATCTGGCTGTAATCCATTTAAGCTCCAACTTAGGTACCTAGATATAAATCAGCAAAATTTCATTGGCTTCAGTATTTGATTCAGTAGAGCTACTCTGATTTACGCTGAGAAGATCAGGCCCATTAGATTTGCAATTTAGAAATGCATTTGCTCCACTGCGTGTCTAAACGTTACGATAGCTGAAATTAACATCACCACAAAAAAGATTATTTTCAACACTGGCTATTTAAAATATCTCTTTGCACAGTATAAACACAGAGAATTATGTCAGAGTTAGAAGCCAGAAGGTTTAAGAGTCACATATGTCTTAACCTTTACACTGGCTATGAGTACATCAGTTCCTACAAGATGAACTGCATTATAAAGTAAATAGATCTGCTTTAAAGAAAGGTCAGGACACATGTTCTGCTAAAATCTAATTTCAGTCTATTGCCCTATAACCTACTGCTCTCTGGAATACAACAGATATAATAGTAAAGAGCCTGCATTTAATTATCTGTGATATAAAGCCTCCTTTTCCCCCTGAGAATATTCACAAGAATAATAGAAGGCATTCTCAAAATACTGTGTTTAGTTCTGTATAGTGAGTGCATACTGGTGTAGTCCTGCTTTCTGGAAATATTATTCTAGCACCTCTTTTACCCTTAATCCAATGTTATATTAATTCTATGCCTTGGAAGACTAGATTGTTTTACAGAACCAAGCAAACTGTATTGCATATAATTACTAGTGGTAGGTTCTTGCAGGTGCATTAAGAGCAAGCTTTGCTCATCATCCTTATGCATTAGCTGTTTGCTGCTGCCTGTTTTAAGATGATTTACATTAGGATTCAACAGCTTAATATTATTTTTTGCTTGATACAAGCCAGAAGAATTTGAAAGTGATGGGTACTTGCTACAATCTCAGTGTTAGTCTGTCAGAGAAACACCTAGATAATGTGGAGACTTACATAAAAGAATAATTAGATAGGCTTGGTCATAACTATATGCTATATAGTCTTGAAACAATGTGCCGTTTAGAAAGGAGATAGATTGTAAGTTAGCTTTTAATAGTGATCATTCAAGCACCTGCCTGAAATGTTTAAACAATTTTCAGGAAAAAAAGGAGAAAAACACTTGTCTAGGGCTTAGATCTAAATAAGGAAATTTATTATCTCATGTTTGACACCATGTGTATCATTGCACATGGGCGTGTACAAACTCTATTCTAAACTGATATCAGCTGGCCTAATTACTGACTAAATTGAAGCAATTTTACCAGAACACAACAGCTGAGAATCAGGCTTGAACTGGAAAAGCAATCCTTCTCACCTGAGTTCCAGGAAGGCCTGACCTGGAGGACGCTTTGAAAGTAAATGCTCCCTAAGAATTAGCATATTAGCAGAGTTTAAGAGGTTTCTAATTCGATTTTTGCACATGGGTCAGGATTGATTCCCTATAGTTTGACTCCAGAAAAAAACTGAGCTGACCACATTCATAGCACACACTTATGCTTTGGTTCCTCCATCCATCACCAACTTCATATATTTACACATATATTTCCCTTGAGTGTTTTCCAGGGAAGATGGCAATAGTCATTTAAGGTAGTATTCTATCATCTTTAGATGATATTCACCATTCTCATTGAATTCCAAGATGTTCTGTGGAAAGAAAGAATATGTTGGAAGAGGAAAGGAAGAAAGGAAAAAGAAAGGAAAGAAAGCAAGATGGTTCCTAAAGATGTCTCAGTAAAATGAATAGCTTGAATTCCTACATCTGTGAGTTAGATCGGGAATAGGATTGGAATTGTTACATAAAAAGATGTGACATTTTATTTTCTTATGAAATGCTTTACTGTGTTTGTTGTCTTGTTAGAACATTCTGCTTCTGTAGAGTTTGTGGCAGAAGCACCTTGTGAGAACACGTTGCTTTTGGCATCATTGCGCAGTTGATGTTACATGCATGACGATCCTCCCTGCTGCCAGTCCCCCAGTAGCTGAAGCACATGGAAGGTCTTGCAAGAAACAAATGATTAAATATTTTGCTATAAGCTGTGGCAGGCACTGTAAGGTGAAGAGCTCAATAGCACTCTGAATCTTTCAAGGAAAGTAATAATAAAGGAAAAAACAAAGCAGAAAATGGTAAATACTTATGATGTCAACTGTTTCAGTCTTGCTGCTTATAGATTTTCTGGCCACATATCTCCAAAAGGCCATCACACCTGCTAAAATGCTGCATTACAGAATGAGGTACTGGGCCACTGGTAAATGCAGATATGTTTTTTACCTTTTCCTGTGTCTCTTTCAGAGATCACCATGGGGCCTACTTTCAGTGTGGACTGCCCTAATATGGCTCCTTTGTGAAGGAAAGGGGCTGAGATGACCCCTTGAGGGAGCTGGGAGGGCTCTCAGTGAGCTATCCTGTGGGCATTTTCTTGTCTTGTTTGGTAAGCCCATAGAACTGTTGCAATACGATGCAGTACAGAAGCGTAAGAGATGTTAAGGCGTGAGACTGCTGGTGAAGCTTGTTTAATCATACCCAAAGGAGAACAATAAATTCCACCTAGAAGCAAGAAAAAATGCCTCTAATTCTTCTTTAGGGAGCATCTATATAACTAACTTTCCTATTCCAGTGCAATGAAACCTACCAGTCCCTGCAGAGACTCCTGGTTTTACTGTTTCAAGGTTTTTTGGAAACCTTAATACTTCCACACAGGAGAGTTCCTTCTGGGGCATTAAAATTCAGATCCCTAGGACCCCTCTTCCATTTCTTGTGAAATTAATGGTAATTACCAAGAATGATTAGCAGGTTCAGTGCTTATTAGTCTTTTTAAAATCCTGAAACAAATGTTTTTTTCTTCCTCTGTAACCAATCTTTTTAATTTCTCTTCTTTGTCTGTAATAAAAATTGACGTTAAAGGGTGCCCAAGGCAGTGTAATGAGAAAATGAAATTAGTTTTTCAGTTGGCTGGTCAAAAGCATTTTATACATGATAATAAACAGTTTATTTTACTCTTTTGCTTATGACATAATAAATGATAAAAACATTTTCTTGAAATAGATATTGCCCACTTTGCTACAGAGAGCTGAGTTCTTTTCTAATCACAGGGTCACATAACAAGTCTGAGGAATTTCTGCTGCCTTGATCTACTTTTCTTAATCACTTCTGGGTCATACACAGCAATGGGTCTTCACACAGAACATGACCAAAAATTTAGGGCTTTTTTCTTTAATATTGAAGACTTTTCTCAGAAATGCAGTTACACAGTGTAATCTATAAGTAAATCTGTGTCAAGGCATTTCTGGAGAGTGGCTGAGAATTATGTGTACAGTATCCTTAGAGTCAATCCAGACTCTGTGTTTAAACCAAACTGTGCTGTTTCATTTGCAAACTGTTGAGTGACAGAGGGAGCCTGAGCAGGAGCATCTTGCAGCTAAGCAATCCCACAGCATGGGGTGAGCTCTTTTCTTCCTCTCTATCTTTGAACGTGGGAAACGGAGGAAATTGGGTGTGTTAATGGTTTCAATAAGATCTTGACCCACTGATTTCTGAGGCCACGCTTGCAGATAAGAGGAAAAAGAGGCTTAAATAGTTGTTCAGGGTTCATGGAAGTCTGCAGCCACTTTGAGATTTCTCTCGTTTCCGCTACCCACCACTGCATTCATATTTTACATGAATTATAAAAGCCTTTTCTTCACAGAAGCTCTTTCTGAAGTGAATATATATGAAACTCCTTGAATTGTTTAGATTGATTATAGCAGCTTCTTCAAAGCAAGAAATCAAAATAGGCTAGTGTTGAGATGAGCACGTAGCATATTGATAAATGTAGTTACTTATATAAAATAGGTAAGAAAAAAAGAGAGAAAAGCTGGCTTTCTTGCATATGATTCTTACAGTTCCTGACAGTCTGAACTCCCACATGCTTGAATAGTTCAATACTGGATTAGTAAGACGCCTGCTTGGCAGATCCTGTGGGGCATAGACTCAGCATGAAACACATCATTCAGGATTTGCAGGACAGCTTGTAAACTGTTCAACACTACTGGCAATCCCACCCTAATCAAAGTCAAACTTGAAGACAGAATGAGTGGGGGGAAAAGAGACCTTCTCTTCTTTATGCTCCCATAAATTTTTATTCTAAATTGTGATTTGTCCATTTCTGTAGAATTGTGTCTATGAAATATTTATTTGGAAAATAATACAAACTTCATTGAGCAAGCTAAAGCATGCTTGATTATAAAAGCAAGAAAGAAAAACAGAATGAACATGTAAGGACTTAACTGAGATCCTGATAATTTCTTTATTTTTACTGAAGCTCATGGCAAAACTGATTAAATTTAATAAAGGCAGGGGGTTACCTGTTAACATCAGGGCCTGATGTTTTTCTGCACTTAGAAGGAAAATTCTTACTAAGGCACATGCAAAACTTGTTTGTAAATGGCAAGTGATTGTGTTGAATTATACCCTTTTGGCAGAAAAAAATCTGTTGTTAAGAAAACTATAGCTTTGGGATCTAAACGTCACCAGTGATATTAATATTCATGTTAATAGTAGCACTTTTATTACGTGCTAAGCTAGTTTTCACTAGAATAATCATGATTTAATAACAAAGAGCCCATTTGCATGTTCCTACTCATACATTTTCCTGTTAACATTACATCAGTGTTCATGAAATTGAAGACTGCATTTTTGGTAAGACTAGCCTAAGGTAAGACATGCTGAACTATATGATGAGTGCAAATCTTAAAACAAAATGTGGGTATGAGTATATATTAGAAATGGAGACCTGACACCTGATCTGATGCTCATGAATCCATCAAATAAATCTGCATCATACTGCAATAGGCAGAAAATGAACATTAAGATTCAAAATAAAGAATGACATCAGTTTGTCTTGGAAAGACTTCTCAAGTGGTCACCTGCTGCAGTACCTGAAGTCAGACTCTCTATGCCAAGGTGGGATTTTTGACAGATTTTTTTAATCTGTCCTCAAAAAGCTCTGCAGGGAGCTCCTCCTCAAGGGGCTGCCCTGTGCTCCCTACTGTAACCATCACACGAGTCCTCTGTGCCAATGTCTTCCACAAACTTTGAGGACTACTGCTGATCTCTCTCTCTTTCTTTCTTTCTGCTAAGAAGTGTGAGTTTAGCTTAGTTTTTCTTCTTGAAATCAGTGGAACTCAAACCACCTGTGGTACCACTTATCTGCAGGATATTATGAGGATAATTAAACATTAGAAGTGTTTAACAAAGAGTACAGTAATCTGTTCATTCTTTAACATCGTTAAATCACAGCATACCTGCTGATACAAATGCAGACTACTTGGATAGATTATTGGGTGAGATTTGGTGGCCTCTGCTCTGCTCACTATTACAAAACTTATTTGGAAATATTAGCTACAGCTATTTCACAGCTTTTAGGAAGCAGCTTACTTGCTGTCCAGGTAATTGTGTTACTCTTCATGGATGTCACTCACATCGTGAGGAAGCTCAAGGAACATGTTTCCTTGTCTTGGTCCCCAGACCTAAAGATGGTGGAGGAAGGCAGGAACATGAAATTTCAAAGCAAGCTAATGCAGTAAGACTGATTACCTCACTCATACCTTGATATTTACTCCATCAAAATACAAATTAATTAACTTTTGTCATTCCAGATGTATTTCCTGAGAGTCATCTAATTTTGGATGCAGTGAATACTCCATCTTAAATTTCTCAAGATTACATGATTTCCTCAGATGCCCAGAAAACGTTTTATCAAATATGAACATTATGGCAGCAAGAGAAACTTGAACCAGTATTGCTATAATTAAAATAGCAATCATTCCACAGATACTCCAGTTCTTTTTCTTCAGTGGTAAAAATTAAGTGACTTTCTGAGGAAAACATATTTCATGCTATGTATTCCTTGATTTTATAAGACCTTAAATAAACTCTAAAAGTCATGAAGGTTGTTTTGGGGTTTGCTTTTCGCTTATGCAAAAAACACAGTTGTTTCTTAATTTTCTTGAAAATGAGCAAATAGGTACATTAGCTAAAATAACACCTACCTCTTCTTAGCGTTTGATATCAATATGTAATTTTGGATGCATTATTGCCAAAATATTATATGTAATTCAAGTGTTTGTCATAAGCTAGATGACAAATTGAGTTAAGAATTTTACCTGACTGCCCCTTCATGGGGATATCTTCCACATATCTCTGAGTTTCAATAATTTTCCAGGAAGCTCAAGGATGAATAGAATGACCTCTCTTTTATTTTTAAACTAAACTATAGAAAATAGAATTGCGTGAGCAAAAAAAAAAAAAAAAAAAAAGCAAAAAACCTAAACTTTTTTTTGAGGGGAAGCAGCCCCTTTTTAGCACTCAGTGTTGCTTCTCCCTTTCTGGCTCAGCCCCCACTCATGTGCAGTGTCCATATGGATGCAGTTTATGGGTGTATATGCTCTTCTAACATACCATAATATTTACCTTTTGCATTTCAGTACAACATCATTAATTTTACTAACCTCCCATTCTCAGTAAGTGCCAGATGTCTTTGGGTTTCCAAGGCACTCAGATCTGATAGACGAGCTCTTGTGTTAGCACTGTGACAGTCAAAGGTCTATGTCAGGTCAGGACCTCTGCTCTGTGAGAGAGATAAACTGATTTAAAACTACCAGAGGAAACAAATAAAGGGAAAAATTGAATTTATAAAGCTTATGAAATGCCATGAGACATGTTGCAGCCTTTTGGACAAATGCCGAATACAGTTAACCTGGATGAAAAAGAGGAAGATAAAAGATCACCTACTACTAGAAAAAGACCTGGTGCTAAGGATGATTGGGACATAATGAGATCTTTTTTAGCTGTATCAGCAATGATGCTTCAATTTTCTTGTAAGGGACTGGAAAGGTATAATTAGGAACTTTTTTCCCTCTACAGATTCAGCTTGGGATCTTTATTTAGTACAATAAAAAATCCAGAGAAATAAAACCATCACATTTAAATTGAGTTCACAGTGTAACATTTGCTAATATTTGTCTCTTTTTGGTTACGTGGATAAATCATGTAACTATTACATATGCAAGATATAAACCTCAGTCAATTTAATGCTAGCTAAGGTACTGTGTCAGACCTGATTAAATTGGTATATTATTAGGATTGTATACACAACATCTGTGGAACAACATCTCAGACATGTGCTGTGAAACTGAAAAAGAATTTTGCTGGAGTTCCAGCCACTCAGATATGTCTCCCATATGCTGGATACAAACCCTGAACCTTCAGATTGTGTGGTCTGAGTCCTGCAAGTCATCTCATTAACCTGTGAAATTAAAATCTACATCTTCCTGTATTTATTTGTATCAGGTGGGAAACAGCAAGAGAGCTTAGTGGAAGGTGCTTAGATGCAGTTATCCTCCTTTCCTCATCAAAACATTGTGGGGGAGAATGTCACTGGAGTCAAGGAAAAAGGAACATCCTTTGAAATCAGTGCTTGCTGCATTTCAAAACAGGATTTAGCCCTGGACATTGTCTTTCACAAGCAAGAGCACCACTTCACCTCTTTTGTATTTTCCCAATAAGAAGCGTTTACCACTGAGGTTCAAATGTAACTTTTAAAATCTGTAATCAAATCCTATAGTTAAGATTCAATGGAAAGATTCATGATGAAAAATATAGTGTTTTTTTCTCAACTGTCAAAGCTGGCACAGTATTAAATGTGTCACAACAGAATTAGCATTATCTCTTTCCAAATTCTTTTTCTAAGGTTTCCTGATGAGAACAAGATATTAGGCAAAAGAGAACAAGTAAGAAAATGTAGCTAAATTAGGGATCTATTTAAAAACAAATCAGAAGTAAATTTATTGTATACATCATAATAAGGAATATCTACCAACTCTTTCAGTTTTGAATTTTGAGATACCCACATCATGCTGATATTAACATTATCAGGAAGGGTTGTAATGCTGTATAGTAGTTTTTCCAGTGTTTCCATCTGCCCAAAAAAAATGGATCAAAATAAGTTTATTCTTTTTCCTTGTCTTTTCCTAATAAAATGTTGATATTTGGATTAGTAGGAGATGGATTCTGCAAAATCTAAACTAAACAAAATCTGAAGAAAATGCTTGTGTTTGAACTTGTAACTAGGCTCAATAGGAAATCAATAGTTGTTCCATCTTCAACCATTTTCTGAGGTGTTTTAAGATGGTATTATAAACTTTGTGGAATTTGTTATTGAATGTGACCTGAGTTCGGCTTAAACCATGACAGAATGAAAAGAGGAGATTTTGATTTGGGCTTTTGCTCTTCTCTAAGATATTTTCACAGGAAGAGAATTTCTGGGAAATACAACCCAAGAATTGCATAACTTCCAATTTCTAAAGCAGATACAACAGTCTCACAGTTGTAGTGTCTTCCCAAGTACACCACACATGGATGGTTTTGTTTCTGCTCTTCCAGTCTTATCCAGCAAATACAAAGTAAATTGCATTACCTTGGCATTTCCCACTTTAATTTCTGCATGGCTAGATTGCTTTTCTCCTCCATTTTCGCTAAGAAGGGCTGGAATTGTGCAGAGTTTTGCTAAGCTTTGCCAGGAGATGTTTCTTGCCTATCAAGGAAATTTGGCAAAAGCATGATCAGACAAGTGTGCACATTTGCCATCTTGCTTGGCTCTTGCAGTGCTGACTCCTTTATCAGGGACAATAACATCAAGGACATGACCCTGTGAGGTAAACCACACATTCATTCAGTCTCTAAGCTCTGCTAGGATGTCTGGCCCAGAGATGTAATTACTCTGAGAATTAATGATAATTGGTTTATTGAGTTTAATTTGATATCATTAAAAACATTGTCATCTTAATGCAGGAACTCAGGCAATATTCTTCTAAAGTAAACATGATGATTTTTATGATTTGTATATAAACTTTATTTTACATCACTCTTTCACAAGTTTTGGATTAACAAAATCCACCACTGAGGACATTGTAATTTTAGTTCTGCCTACTATTCTCAAACTTTTCCAAAGTTTTGCATGAAAAACTTGATAAAATGTTTGATGATATCATTAAGGTTAATTACAATTTCAGTTATGGTAAGAGACATACTGTAAATGATTTCAAGAACAATAAAACTATAGAGGTCAAAAGAGTTGATAAAGGAGGTTTCAGTCACCATAATGAATAATGAGTTGAATAATTAGACAGTTTTAGTGATGATTATCAGAAACTAACATGATCTCACTAAAGACTTTCAACTGTTTTTAGATGGGATTACTCATAATGTTTTGAAACAGGGGCAGCTTATAATTAATAAGGGTATTTTTTTTGTCATTGCTAGGACTGCAACTTACTCTAGTATATTTTTATTTAAAGACATAGAAGTTTAGATGCCCTAATTAAAGATGGAGGTAGTTTTTTGGCTTTGGATGCAGAAAGTAGGAAAATGACAATATTTTGCTTATTAATGCATAATTAAGACACCCATTAAAACAGCATAATACTTTTCCAGGGATCTCAGTGAAAAAGAAAAAAAAAAAAAAAAAAAAAGAAGTTAATTTCCTAAAACAAATGAGAGGAAAATCTTGGACATGTGGTCAGTTAGCTATATTATGGCTGGGGAACCCTTCACAAAGTCTAACTTTTTTGTGTCACTTAGAAAGACTTCAAAAATTAGCCCATCTATCCTTTGTTCCACTACTGTAATATTAAAAGGAATGGAGTTCTTAATCTGCATGATTATAAAAAATATTTTATAAAACTTTAATTATACAAAATATGATACATTCTAAAGATCTTTTTAATATGTATTTATGCTAGAGACACCATAAAGCAATTTCCTCCAAGGTATTTGGGAAAATGAGAATCCATACAAATATAAGTCAAAATCTGATAGCAGAATTGAACATAAATTTTAATTTATGGGAATGGGAATTATTGGGAATGCCTTTGCCTCTCATCCACTTCAACAGCCATATGTAAACCTCTGTCCTAAGACAAATAGTGGTATAGCTGCCTTTTATCAGGTCATCAGGATTAGAGATGGACAAAGCCCCGTTCTGTGACATCTGCTGTGTGTGGCTGCCACTCAATCACATTTTCACAGGTGGGCTCAGTAAAGTTGCTGTTGAAGTCAGCTCAGTCTTATTTTGACTTCAGTTAAGTTTGGATGATGGAAAGTTATAAAGAGGCTTATTGTAAAGCAGCAGTAAGAATGTCACTGGCTTTTCTTATTTTCTAGCTGAAAGCTAGAAGGATTTGAAACTCATCCAGGGATTTAAAACTTCAGCAGTTTCTTCTCCTCTGATATACTTCAACCAGGCAAAGAATATTTTCAAGCTGTATTATGACCTTAATTTCTCCATATAAACTATTATCTGCTCATTATTGAGCTATAATAAACATGGAGTCGTTCAAGGACTTTTTTCTCCCCAGATCACTTTAAGAATGAATGCTAGCAATATTGAATCAAGGGTGTATTTTCAAGTGGAATAATTTCAGGGTAAGCAGAGTTTTCTTTGAATTATGGCTGGCATCTTGGATAGATGTGTGTAATTTAAAAGAAAAAAAAAAAGCAAAGCTGGAGTTTAAGAGTGAGCTTAAAGGGGGTTCCCACCAGACATTAACTCTGGGGTTTTCAATATATATCTTATAACAAAACTAGCCATAACAGCGCTGTATGATGTCCTGGATAATTTGTAGTATGATAAATCAGATTACAGAAGTTAAGTGGCTATGTACAACCAGCAGCAGCAAAGAATCCATGTAAATAAACCAAAGTTAATTAAAATGCTAACAAATATAAATAATCCAAGGTTAGTGAACATTGTTTCATTTTAAATTAATAAATATGAAAAGGTAATGTTTATAATTAAAGCTATAATTTATCTTCATGCTCTGCTTGTTTAATAACAGTGGTAACAATGTTACATGCAGAAATGTAGTAATAGATTTGTTTAGCACTGACATTATAAACAAATGTTTCAGTCTATTTATTCTAAGTTATGATACAGATTCTTTTCACATGCATCTGATGGCCTTTAAACTATTTAAAATGAACTACATTAATGTAATCTAATCGTGATACTGAACATAACATTTCAGTTTGAATTATCCAGAATCCATGATCCATTTTGTTACTTGCAAAGCACTTTATACATTTATGATAATGAAAAACCTTGCTCTGTTATTTAAATCCCACTTTAGATGGGATTTTTTTTTTATTATTTTATTTTTTAAGACATTTTTGGTAGTAAAATACAAATAGAGAAAAGTCAATGCTCAGTAAGCCCTTTAACAAAGCAAACAATTCAGCTTTTTATGACATTAGCAAATAATAAAGAAAAGATCTGACATTTACACTTGATGAAATTTTATGCTATAACAGAGATGAAGAAAATGGAATGGAAATCACACATGATAAAACCTGTCCATGAAATTCAGATGGGTCTTAAATATAACTACTCTTCAATATTTTGGGAGCTCTCTGACTTTACTGAGGTCCCTATTATTTTACTGGGAAAATCTGTCTTTAAAAGTCAGTTCTTCAGTACATGAAAATGTTCTATTTAGTTGGAGTCATTCTGGTAAAATAATAATGAGGGACTTCAGGGGATTTATTCATGTAAGGAACAGGCAAGGTAAAATGTATAGAAATATTCAAATAGAGGTCTGTAGGAATTAGAATTGATTTGATATAGTAGTCACAAGAATTGGATTTAGTTTTCCTGAAAACTTCTGGTAAACGTTCTGGGAATTTGCATTTAATCAACTGATTTTGAATTCAGAGTATTTTATATTTATAAGTGGTCTAGATTTTCAGCTCATGTGCCTATGGCTGTATTTTCTGGTGTTAGAATATTACATGTGATGCTAGGAGCAGTTATGCACATTACCTTATTTCAGTGAAATTTTTTTCTGGTTAATTCACCCTTTTCCATAGATGAGATTACTCATGTGCATGAAAATAGCACGCACAAGACCTAAAGATGAGGTGAGCAGCTACTATCACCTCATTTTAAATAATAATTTAGGTAGATCGACTAAATACCATGTTTATTTGACTAGATTTTGAAGCCACTGTTCAGGGTGGCTTTCCTCATCTGCTTTGTTAGCATCATGATACCACATCGCTGCAGAATCATTTAGCCAGTTCATGCACAAAGCAGGGCCCTCCATATTAAAGGAAGATGACTGCTATAGCTCGGTATCATAGAATAGAATCATAGAATAGTTAGGATTGGAAAGGACCTCAAGATCATATAATTCCAACTCCCCTGCCATGGACAGGGACACCTCACACTAAACCATGTCACCCAAGGCTCTGTGCAGCCTGGCTTTAAACACCGCCAGGGATGGAGCATTCACAACCTCCCTGGGCAACCCATTCCAGTGCCTCACCACCTCCTTATGTCCAATCTAAACTTCCCCTGTTTAAGTTTTAACCCATTACCCCTTGTCCTATCATCACAGTCCCTAATGAAGAGTCCCTCCCCAGCATCCCTATAGGCCCCCTTCAGATACTGGAAGGCTGCTATGAGGTCTCCACACAGCCTTGAACTCTGCCAGGGATGGGGCATTCACAACTTCCCTGTGCAAACCATTCCAGTGCTTCACCACCCTTACAATAAAGAACTTCCTCCTTATACCCAACCTAAACTTCCCCTGTTTTAACCCATTACCCCTTGTCCTGTCACTACAGTCCCTAATGAAGAGTCCCTCCCCAGCATCCTTAGAGGCCCCCTTCAGATACTGAAAGGCTGCTACAAGGTCTCCACGCAGCCTTCTCCAGGCTGAACAGCCCCAACTTTCTCAGCTGATCTTCATACAGGAGGTGCTCCAGTCCCCTGATCATCCTCATGGCCTCCTCTGGACTTGTTCCAACAGTTCCATGTCCTTCATGAATTGGAACTTATCAACTCACTGGTCTAAATTAAAAAAAAAAAAAAAAAAAAAGACAGGGAAACATATTAAGTATCCAAATACTGAAGAATAAATTAAGAGAATGTTCTGGATTTTATGGGTTTGCTTTACTTCTGATCTGTCACAAAATAAGCTCCACAGTAATTGTGTATGCATAAGGCCATTATTAATAAATTGCTATATTAAGAAAGCACTTTTAGAATTATGTCATACATTCCTGTGGGAAAGTATCTTTTGAAAACTTCACCTTCAATGTCATAGCAAGAAGAAGTCAGTCCTTAATAGAACTGATGCATGGATATTTATTTACTCTTCTGTGATGGTTTAAGACCAGCCAGTAACTCAGAACCATGCAGCCACTTGCTCACTCCCCCTCTTCTTTCTCCTCCTGCTCCCAAAGGGATCGAATGTAACTTGCAGGGGTTGAGATAAGAACAGTCCAGTAATTAAGGTATAACACAAACTACTACTGCTGCCATCAATAATGATAAGGGAAATAACAAGGGAAGAGAATATAACTGCTTGCCAGTTTTATTACCCACCGATACCCAGCCCAACCCAAGCAGCAATCTAGCCCTTCCAGGTAACTACCCCCAGTTTATATGCTGGGCATGATGTGCTGTGGTAGGGAATACCTCTTTGGTTAGTTTGGGTCAGGTGTCCTGTTTCTGCTTCCTCCCAGCTTCCCCTCCTCCCTGGCAGAGCATGAGACTGAGAAAATCCTTGGTGAGAGTAAACATTACTGAGCAATAACTAAAAACATTTCTGTTATCAGCGCTGTTCCCACGCTGAAAGTCAAAAACGCAGCACTGCACCAGCTACTGAGAAGGAGAAAAATGACTGCTACTGCTGAACCCAGGACATCTTCATATCTGCATATTAACATAGAGACATAAAAGGCTGAAATACAGCTAGTTGGGGAGGGATAGGGGTGGTGAAATCCTCACCATGAAGCTGAATTTACTCTAGAAGTGTTTCCTTATAGTGCAAAAATAAGAGATGAGCAAAAAATCTAGTGAAGCATGGAATGTATAGAACTTCACAAAGCTGTAATGAGCAAGCAAACAGGTTCTAAACAGGTAAATGGATGGTGTTTTAAAAATTGGTATACAAGAAAATAACAGAGGCAGAAGTGTCAGAGAGTCTGATTTACATTGTTGATCTTACTGAGATTTTGGTGTCTTGGATACTGTGTCCCTGTCAGGGTTTTGAGGCATGCACATGATGTTTGGCCAAGAATAGCCATTATATTTAACCACGGAAGGGTACTGGGAGCTGGGAGCTCCTGGGTATTAATTTTGAGTCTCAAGACTGGCTCCTTCAGTTGTATTGGACAACTTATAACTGTTCAGAATAATTTTCCTTGCTGTGTGAAGTCAGTGTTTGGTTTTTTGATTGTCTTTAAAGAGATACGGCATTGTTTAACTGATGACCATTGAAGATCTTAAAAAAAAAAAAAAAGGCATGCATTTCAGATAACTTTAAATTGCCATTATTAAGGCAGAGCAAGAGAATATTCAGACTAATATTCTTTAGATGCTGTGTTATGACAAAAGAAAGGCCTCCTAAAAGGTTACTTTAAATACTGTATTTAAGGACAAAAGAAAGAGAACATTTTTACAAGAAGTTAAACAGCAGGTTTCAGCTGTGTCATTCTCTTTAAATGGTCTTTTGTAATAGGACACAAAACAAGAATGGTACCCTCAGAAGTCGTACCACTCCATTTTCATGTTGATTGCAGCAAGTGCTGAAAGTACCGAGCATTCTTGTAAAATCAATGTCTGTGAGGGGGGAAAAGGAGAAAAAAAAAAAAAAGGAAAAGAATAAAAGAAGCAGCAGCACAAAGACTTTGGGCTTTATCCTTTTAGTGCCTCTCTGGGAATGGAGACATGCCCAGTAAGGCAGGAGCAGAGTCCAGGAGGAAGGAAGTGGACAATAGAAAGGCTATCGCAGGTTGTAAGGGGTAATGCAACAGGAACAACATCAGCAGGAAACAGTTAATTTTATCGTTTATTTACTTCCCTAAATCTTCTAGTGCGTTCACTCAACTTGATCCCGTACTGTGACATCCTTAAAAATTTATAATAAACATCTCCCTTCAGGACAGTGAATAAAGAGAGATGCCTGAACTAGGAAAGAAAATAACAACCAACCAAAGAAACTCCCAAAACAACCACACAACCCAAAAAAAAAAAAACCCTCCCCAAAAACAAAGGGAAGAAAGGAAAGCTTGGTTCAAAGCTATCATGGCTGGTACTGTCTGATAGCACCTGAAACTGGTAGTCACAAAACTCATATACAATATAACCAAATTACTTCAGTACTCTTTCATTAGAGAACTCTCTTCCCCTTTCTTCTTCAGAAAAACCTTTCTACAGAATAATTATTAAGGCAGGCCTAGGGAACTGGGCTCATTTCAGAGCTTTCATTTTTAGAAAGACTGTTTAATATTTATAGAAAGTTCCTGTTAAGTTTATGCACCTGTCAAAATACTAAATTATATGATAGTGATTGCAAAATGAGCTATTTATCAGACAGATGTCTCTACCAAACCTAGAGTACATAGATATGGAGGGGCAGATCCCCTCCCGCTGCAGGGTAATGGTGCTTTATTTATGACAACTTGCCAGGAAGGGGTTATATTTAACCCTCCTGGCTCTCAAAGCTGTGGTTTGAAGTAGCTCTCCTGAAGAATGCCCTGTCCACCACAGGAGATATAACACTAATAACACTGTCTTGAAAGAAGGAAGCTTTTGAAGCACAAATAACTGTTCTGATGTGTAGCTCATCTTCACATTTCTGACAGTGTTCTTTAAAAGTTTCCTAGTTTTGATACTGGGTGGCTTCTTTCTCCAGCTGTGGCCTTAGGTGTGCAAAAATAACACGAGGATACATTTTTAGTGAAAGACACATGTTGTCATGAAATAATTCTATAATCAACAGCATTGTAGAATACTGCTTAGAGGTGTTAAGAGTCTGACCTCAGCCAGCTGTAAATTGTAACTGAAAAGTGTGGTTTGCTACTGCCGGGAATAGGTCAGGGTGTTAGGAGCCTGTGCGAAGGGGCAGAGCTTGAGTCAAAGGTTGTAGCGGGAGAGGATGGAGATGTGACAAGTTGAGAAACAAAAGGCATTGGTAATGCCATAACGTGCAGTAAATTTAAGCAGTTTGCTATAACTTTCTCCAGATGTCAGTGAATTTATGCCTTATATTTGTGGGGGTTTGTTGGATATCCTGGGAGCCATCCAGGCTGCCTGCACCACTCAAAGATACATAATGCAGTCTTATTTTCATCTTGAATGATCAGGTCCTGTGCATCAGAAACCCCTGCTTTTACAAACATGGATATACATTGGAAAACAAGTCCTACACCTTAGATATTTGGATCTGGCATCTAGGAAATGTGGCACTTTCCCTCCAGCAAGGGAAGTATCTATTCTTTTACAGTATCTCAAAGAAAAAATTCAATGTCTCTATGTCCAAACTAATCTCATGCTGCTTGCCTTTTTTTTTTTTTTTCCTTAAGAAAAAAGTATTTATTTATGAAGAATAAGCTGCATGGGCTTCACTCTGCTTTGGAGAGAAATTCTTAGTAAATACAACTAAGACTCTCTAATCCCTGTTATAATAAACTCCACTGATCTGGTGTATATCAAAGTTGCTGCTTTTCAGCAGCACAGTGCTTCCTGTGTGATCCATGGAGCAAAAATTCTCACACTGGAGAAAAACAAGAAAAGGGAGAAGGTAAAATAACTGAATTTCTCCCTCAAATTCAAACCCATACCAGTTTGCTAGTAAGCTCCCTTGAAATTCTGTGCACTCAGAAATCAAGAAGTAAACCAATAGCCACTATCTGGCTGGCAGATCACCACCTCTATGACCCAGAAAGCCTGGCAAAAACCTAGTAAATATATGTTAAGAAGAATGCAAGTTTTTTTCATAAGTCCTTACATACAAAAGGCATTAGGGGTTTTTGCACAAATTATTGAAATATATTAGCATAATAGAAAAAATGTACAGCATATCACTTGAATGTTATGCATATCTGTACTTATTACAGTTACTTAATATATAATATTAAATATACTGGGGACAAAAATAGTTTTTTCTCAGTTTGCATTTGTTTTGATTCTGTGATGGATTATGAATTACCATGCTACTGATATACCTATGCAAAAACACAATGCAGTAAATGTCTAAATATGACCTGAAGTGAAAATGAATTATAACTCCTCTTGATGCTTCTTACAATTTTCTGCATTATAAATAAAAATGATTTATTATTGTTTCACCTACTGCTCTGCTAGTGATGGATTATAATAGTAGATCATAATAATTTTGAAATCAGAACAGAGCTGTTTTTCCTCCATATAATTCAATTTTAATTCCATTACTGAGGTTGTTGAATATCATAATCCATCTACTTTACATTTTATTAGAAAGAAGATATGTTAATATATCTGGTAGCTCTTCATTACTAACATATGTTTATTAGACTTCTCTATTAAACTGTCCAACATACCTTTTGCTAGTTTCATGATGTTTTCAACATGACCCACATGACAACTATGAAGAAAAACAGATGATATGTATTGGAACAGGACCAGTATTAAAAAGGAAGACTTCCTTTTGTGCAGTATATTTAAAGCAGTATTTTTAAAGCATAATTGCTGTACCATAACTGTAGATTTTCAGAGCAATACGGTCTTACTGCCATAGTATTCAGTGGTTCAACAAGACCTTTCTTTTATGCATTTGGTCTCTGGTAGTGCTTTATATTCAGTTATTCCATACATTGCCCCCATTTAAAACAGCTGCTTTGCGTCTCATCCAGGTAGTCCTTTAGCTGTGGTACAGACTGGATGAAGACCTTCCTTTCTCCTTTGTATGAGTTTTCATATGTTCACCTTTAAAGTGGGAAACGTCTCTTGAAGCAGGAGCATTCCTGCAATACATCTAACCTGTGGTAGGTGCATGAAGCTTTAAATAATTTTGACCTATGGGAGTACATTTATATGCAACAGGTTCATGAAGTATTTCCCTCAGAAGACTCTGAGTCTCCTTTCACTCTTGCTGTCACCAGATTCTCCTCACACAGCTGTCATCATGTTCTGTTTTCTTTTTGATGCTTCAGCAACCTTCACTCCCCTTCTTGCTAAGGGCCCCAGTATGTCACTGCAGCAGATGCTATGTAGCTAATGAGTGGCTGAAGCAAGCCTCTCACTGGCATCTAATAAAAACTTTATATTTGAATTTAAGTCCCTTCCCTAGAGAGGAAACAGCCTTCTCCAGTTTTACCAGTAGCAACAAGAGGAGGAACTGATGGATCTCTTGGTAGAACAGATCATCACCATCAGCCATTGCTGTGTTTGCTGTGCACAAAACCCTCACTGCTGATAGTGATTGACTCTTTTCAACAGCCATCACCTGCACCTATAAATACAAGGCTGTGTCTTTTCAAAAATTTGTTTTGTTTTAATAATCTTATTCATTTAGTCCGCGGCTGCATCCAAAAAGCCTCCAGCTGGTTCTGCAGCTTCCTTTGAAGTGGACTGTGCCAGAGCCACTCTCTAGAATCAGCTGGCAGATGAATGCAAACTGGCTGCCAGAGATGTGGAGCTGGTCACTTCAGCTCCATCTGACTCCATGGAGAGCAGAGGAGTCACCTTGTAAGGTAGCTCTGGTTGTGAACATCTACTGTAAAAGCACAAAGCAAGGTCTGCAGATGCATATGTGACAGTATCTACAGGACATAAGAGGCTTGCTCACCTTTGCTGAAGTACTAAACCTAAGCTGATGTCAGGAGCTTGGGAAAAAGGAGAGGCATACAGCCAGCCTGTGGTGAAGAACCATTCATTTTTCAGATGTGTGTGCATATAGTGGCCTAGAAAGTATTCTGGGAATAATACTGTCCTAGGTTGCTTAATCTTTATTTTTAAAGCCTATGCATGATTCATTGAGCTCCAGATAAATTATTTTCGCACTTAATTATTTCAGTTAAAAAAAAAAAACAAAGAAAAGTTAAGCTATTTCTGACTTAAGAATTAAGAATTTGATAGTTCACTTTCTCTATCCTCTGTTTGCCCGTTAACAGGCAGGGCGGGTTTGCTTGGTTGAAAGGATTTCTGTGAGCATACTGCAGTCCATAAAATATTTTCAAATTATTTTTCTGGCTGTTGGTATTTCAAAACTGGAGGTGTTCTGCCTGGACATAACACCACCTACAGTTTCCCTGACACCCTATGTGGAGTAGTTTCTTTTTTTAATTTGGGCAAATTAATATTTATGGTGCAAAGAGCATTTTCTCTGAACATTCTGCATCATGAGTTCAAAATATTTGTTATAACTGTATCTACCATTAACTTGTAAATGTATGGAAAGAAGGCACAGAGTAATTGTGTGGCTGTCTTCACTCAGCCCCTTTCGTAACAGAGTTTCTATCATCTAACAGCGATTGGGTGACTCTGAAAAGAGATTGATGGTGTCAGACCTGCTTCTCAGAAATAAGCCACTGAGGTCCACTGCAAACCTGCAGCAAGAACTCACACTTAAATTGCAGCTTTTTGAGAACCTGACAAAAGGAAGTGAGAACAGAGTGGGTCAGGGTGTCCTACCTTCATCGCAATGACTCCTAATTGTACCTGAATGAAATAGTAGGGCAAAAGAAAGTAGCTTGCATAAGGGTTGTCTGGTTTATGTACTCTCTAGATAATAAGACACCAGTCTCTGGAACTATTTTAATTGAATAGCCATGAGAAGGCTATATATTAATGTGTCAATATAGTCTCACTTTTTCTTTCCTGTAATTATTTTTCTTAGAATTCTTATTCTTTGTATAAGAAAGGTAATTCATATGAGGTTGTATATCCAGTTCTTGTTTACTGAAGAACAAATAGATATGAGCATCTGAAAACTTTCACAAAAGCCAAATGTTAATGTCCCTCAGAAACCTGGGAAGAAATGATAAGTAAAAATGAAAACGAAAAAATAGAGAACCCTAGAAGCACAACTGAAATGTGTATATATACAGTTTTAAAGCTCCTGCTTCACAACAGAATAAATAACTCCTTGAGCAATAATTTATTAGTATGCCATTTATTAGAAGCATAATTAATTTTTGTAGATTATAAATAATGGTGTGCAAAATGTCATTCTCAGCAGATCAAACAGAAATAATATAAACATTCTTAAAAAAAACCAAGAATAGCTTGTAATGAAACTAATGAAATTTGTACTAATGAGCACTATAAATTTGTGTCTGAAGTTAGGAACTTATTGGTAAAATTCAAGGGTTCATTAATCATTCTGCTTTCTCTTATACTTGGCATATATGGAAGGAAAATCTCTATGTTTATCATTACTTCCAATAAACTAGCATAAGTAGATTATTCCCAACAGAAAGATTTTTCCCACACCCTAATCTCAGAGCAATCATTCACTGATGTAAATGAGCAGTTACTTAAACCGCTAAGAAGGAATGCTAATTAGCTAAGGAAAACTAGGCAAGAGTATTTAATTAAAAAAAAAAAAAGCAAAGAAATCCCACAGACCACCATTTTTTTCCTGCTGTTGTATTTGTAATGTATTATTTATTTTCAGTTTGCTTGGATGTTGTCTCTGTGACAATATCACACTTAGATGTGTCTTTTCAGGAGGAGGAGCTCTTACAAACTTCTCTCTTTGTAAGCTTTGGCTTTGTGGCCTCCACTCAGTTATAGTTACACTTCTCTCTTCTCATTTCATTTAGGTATGTATTGGGGTAAAGATGAGAATAAGTGTGAGCCTGCTTTGTTCTCTGCTAGCAGCAAGGATGGATATGTGACTACCTGGACTCTAAGCACTTTAAAATATGTGAATGTTTTAGTATTTCTACAGATGCCTTATGCTTCTGAGTCCAAATACCTCCTAACAAGCTATGTGCATTAGAAAAATAAAATCTTTTAACTTTCGATGCAAAACAGTATCTGCAGCATGTGACACACAAGTAACATCAGAGCTCTGCTAGGTTTGCAGATGATGTTGTGTCTCTGGATAAAGAAAACAAAAGCTTCTAGAAGTCAGATTGTTAAAATATATTAGATCTTCTCTAATGTGGTCTCTTCACATCCCATGAGCAATGTCTTGAAGGCTTGATGAGGAAAGATGCTCTGTTTGTCCACTGTCAGATCTTGGCAGCCTCCTCTGATGATCTGGTCAACAGTGGAGATAAATAAGTGGCACTCAGGAGACATAAGGAAGGAGGAGTTCATGCCTCAGCATGGGAAATCTTGTGCCTACAATTTGTCCTGGGCACAGATCTGTCCTTATTCCATACCTTCAGCAGTCCTGAGGAGAGAAGTGTTGGTGTTACAGTCACCATTGGCACAGGATTGGTGTTTCTGTGTTAGTATGTTAATCCCAGGTGAAACACACCTGGGTGTAAGTAAAACAGCTGCAGTGTGGCTTCCACTATTAGATTTCTGGCACTTCTGGTCAGCTGTAAGGGTAGTTTTTTGTTCTTGAAGCATCACTCAGTCACAACAGCTTTGCTGTTGCTAACTGTTGCTGTTAATAGTGCTAACTGTTCTGCTCCTGCCATGGAGTAGAACTGGTGCTGCATCATGGAGACGGGATTTCTATCTTTTGCTAAATTGTCTTCAGTACTGTGGGGCTCTGCTAGAGGGCGTCATGTGAAAAGGGCCAATAACCAACACACAAAATAAGGGTAACCCTATGTTTTAATGGAGTAGAAATTTTATTTTCAACTTTTGGGTCATTTTACTCATTTTATTCTTCCCTCTGACTTACTAATGTTGAAGGATGTAAGGAAGGGTCTTTTCATGGAAAATGTATGGACACTGTCAATAGCCAACTAATGGCTCCAGGCAAGGTTTCAGATTTTAAATTTATGTATTTATTCCATTAAAAATGAAATGATTCTACAGAGGGGAGAGGCACATTTGCAGCAAGAGCACTATTACTGAATGGATGGAAAATATCAGATATTGTTGGATGAAATTCTTCAACTGTCTTACATGCTATCTCATTCTTTCATACCTGCTTCTAATTTCAGCAGAGAAACAATGTTTTATAAAGCTGACCTTTTCTAAGATATAACTTATTTCCTCCTGATAAATTATATTCCCATTACATATGGTTTTACAAGTACAAGAATCTAAATCTGTCTCACACTGCTCTGCAAAAATCCTTCCACCTCATTTTTTGCTTTAATTTTCCAACTAGAATTTTAGTATGTTGTTTAAAGTTATTTTCAGGAAGGCTGGCAAAGACAAGATTCTAACAGATATAGGTTTTAGAGATTATGCTGATATTTCTAGAAGGCTGCAAAAATGCAAATACTGTGTGAAGCACAGCTGAATCTTGTTGAGCCCAGGAAAGTATATTGAGTCTATTCCTGCATACAGAGATTAGAAATTGAGCACATGTAAAGCGTTTAGATTGGTCTTTGTTTTGTCTGTGAGCTGTGATTCACAGGTTTGGCATTCTGTTGAGTATCTGGGCATCATTGTGGACCTTTGATGTATTCTCCATTAAAATGCATGTGCTGTACTTCTGGAGGATTGATGAGAGGCGGAAAAATTGAAACATAGTAGAAAGAAAACAGAGTAAGAAAGAATTCTCATAGGCTACATAGACACAATTCATGTCAACATGTGAATAAATACTTCATGTACCTACGGCTAGACAAAAACCACTGAATACTCTGACGCATTTTGTCTAGCATAGAAAATTGTTCTAAACAAGACGCATCCTGAAGTAATGCTTTTCTGTTTAAAGCACAGTAGTTGGACATCTACGATTATGGGTTCTGTTTTTAACTCTGCCATGGGTTTATTTTAAGTTTTAAAAAAAACCTTGGAAAAAAACCTTATCATGTTTCTCATTCTCTATTGGTAAAATGAGAGTAAAAATACAAGTGTGATTAGGATGTTGTTAATTATAATTTGAGAAATGCTTTTAGGTTCTTAAGAAAAGCACTAAACCCATGAAAAATAGTATTATTTAATAAAGATCTAATGAATAAATAGACATGGGGCCTAAATTCACTGACAGGATAATTTTATGATGGATACCTTCACATGTTTAACATAACTCCTATGAAAACTAGAAAAAAGGGCTTAAAGTTGAGAAAGCATCCAAACAATTTGTAGTTTAGATGAGTATTATTTTAAATCCTGACCTCCAGATTAGAACTTCCATTGGGCAGACACATGGTTTTATATAGTAATACACAAAAATAATTGAGAAAGGAAGGATTCAGAGCTATGGGATTGAAAGCATGAAAAGCCCCCAAAACCTTTCATGTTATCATCTTTGAATGGTGCTTTGGTTTTTTGTTCTTCCTACGATAGATGATGCTTTAGTGTTGCAATGGCAGAGAAGCTCCTACTCTAAATTGCAGGAAAAAAAAGTTAACAGATTAAATAGCTGTTCACTTACCCACAATATCTTTTTATAAAGCTAGTTACTACCAACAGACTTGTCATGTGTTATTGATGATGCACTACTCATGAATGACTGCTTTCCCTCACGTCACAGCTAAATATGAGCTGTGTACTGTGCAAAAAATGTTAGATTTCTTCTTTGAGGAAAAGAATTAGGTTTCGAAAATATCACAAAAACAGCACCAAGATGAACTTCTTAATTAAAATCCCAGAATGGCTTCTTATGGAGACATACATCTCTGATTTTCTTCATTCTGAATTAGTTATTTTTTTACTATTCTGTGCCTGACTATACACATTTTATTTTCACCTGTTCCAGAAGCGTTAATGAATCCAAACTCTTGCACAATAAGTTAAAAATAACAAAATTTGGTCTTTTAATATTATGAAAGACAGGAAAAACCCACCTGAAAATACTGGCCTCTTCCTTTAGTGTCACCTTTACTATATGAAAACTAGATGGATTATTTTCTTTTTTTAAAGTGGGATCTGAGGGTGTAATTTCTGAATAGCTCAATTGTTATGCTGCACTACAGAGCTACCTGGCTTACACAGCTGCTCGGAAAAACAGGATGGTTCCTTGTACTTATACATTTGGTATAACCATGGGGCTGCCATAGCATCAGTAGGTCCTTTTTGCAGGGATATATACATAACATAGACAAAAAAGCACATATAAAAATGGATGAAATGGATTTAATTTTGAAATATGTGTTTCACCAAGGTGCTCCTACAAGATATCTAGTTTCATAATGCAAGTCCTCTCTAACCCAGACATCAAATTATCATATAATTGAAGCTTTTCTTCGCTAAATATTAGGACATTAATGTGTTTTGCATTTGCAAACCTAAGGAAAAGCCTATGGAAAGCATTGTAGGAGGTAATTTTGAGAACCTCATGAGAAGCCTTTCAGAGATTGCCTGTATGTATCTCCTCTTAAGCAAATATTACCAGGCTATATTTTATTGACAGCATTGGAGAGTCTTGTGCATTTGTTATGTTTCACTGGGGTAACCACTGCAACTGCCCAGATCTTGCAGAATGACTTTTATCAAGTTGAGTCAAATGCAGGTTATTAACAACTTTATATTATGTGGGCTTTTGTTTGGGTTTCTTTTTTGTTGTTGTTGGTTTTGTTTGGGTTTGTTGGTTTGGTTTTTTTCATTAATTTTGCAGGCTTTCTGTTGCTCCTGTTAGATACTTTTGAGGTTGGTCTAGTCTGAAATACATCCTGACAGGATGAAATGAGGGAGTGTGTATACTGTTATGTAGTTATCAGCTAGAGTGGGTTGGTAGTGTGTCCTAATCTTTAAGAACCACGAAATGGGAGTCTTTAGAATGGGGAGCTCAGCTGCAGTCTATTCTCTGATGGTAAACTGGTATGTTCCTGTTAGTGGCTGTCACCTTTTGATCAGGATGTGTAAACATTAGGGAGAAATAGAAGATAAAGGGGTTTAATAGGCTCATATTGGAGAAATGCTTTACAAGAATGATGACCTTTTTTGATTTGTACACATATGGTGCCACACCGTATGTGTAAGCTGTGTTACTCACCATCCTGAGTTTCAGCAAAATTGTATCTGGCTTCTTGTTTTCCTGACTAAGTTTGTTCTAAACATCAGATGGATGAGAAAACCTTCAAAACATTTCAGATTCACCCATCACAGCTGCCCAGGAGAAGATATTATGAACACAGGTAGTAATGCATTCAAAGCAAAATGCTTAGCGCTTGTGGAGCTGTTTAAATCTCCAGATGTATATTTTGTTTGGTTTAAAGGCATTATATGAATGATATAATCTACTATATGAATAGAAAATTATGTTTATGGAAATATTTGTATTTTATACATTTTAGAATGTCTTACTTGGCATCTAAATGCAAAACAACTTCATTTTTACTGAGATGACATGATCATGAACAGGAGATATTGAGCAATAGAATAGATAATGACCCATATGTAACAGTTGCCTTTAGATATACAGCCATGTTTACAGAGATTATAGGAAGGCTTCATGTGCGTCAGTGCAATTTACTAAATACAATGTGGGATGAAATTGCTGTTGTTGGAGCACAGGACATCTTGTAATGAGTAGCTTAGAGGGGGAGAAAGCTCTGTGTATTCACCTGGAACAAAAAGCATTAGTATATTTAGATGATTATTCTCTTGAAATAATTTACAAAATTGCAATACCTCTGACAGTGAATTCCAGTTAATTGCTTCACCATAAGAGAGTGCTTGTTTTTCCAGGAACAACTCCTTTATAAACCTTCCCTAATGGAGTCTTGCAGGTTTCTTTCCAATTTCCAACTAAGTGTTTTGTCATGTCAGCAAGTTTATTTCCCCTCATTACAGCTTCACCATGGCAGTACCTCAACGTCTTTTCCATGCCCCAGCCTTGTCTTCTACTGAAGTTGTTTAATTTAGTATTTTATAATCTTTTCTCAACAGCTCATAAGTTCTTGCGTGGTTAGGAGGACAAAAGACAGGACAGATCTTTGCTAGTCCAGGTGCAAGCATGTACTCTGCGCAAGCAGCTGACAGTAATGCTGTGAGAATGTACAAGGACAAAGTCCTCTGAGCATCTCTTAATGGGGACAGTATTTGGCTCTGACTTCTAACCGGCCTCTGGCTTTCATGAAAACTTTAGCAAAATCCCCCTGATAACATTGCCTATCTGTCAAGGGTAACTGGCCAGCAGGTTCAAAAGAACAAACAGACACACAAGAACAAATGACTCATTTCTTTAGAAGAGCAGGCTAAAAATAGTATGGCCTTTAGATATCTGCAATATGTTACAAATGCATGGTATGTTGCTGCACAATAGCCTTTTCTCTCTTCTAACCTCAGAAAGATCTGTCTATACATTTATTATTAAATGTGGTGAAGTATTCAAGGGTCTCCATTTAATGTTATCCAAAGCATCAGTGCATGTTGAACTTAAGAGGAATGCAACTTAACTGCAAAAAGCCTGCAACTAATTTATGAAATATCTCTTGAAATGGGAGAACACATCTTTCAGTGGAAGTTGTGACCACTTAATTGAGATAGCTAACAGAATTGTCCTAGTATATTTCAAACTAATAGTGTGAAGTGGGATTTTCAAAGGCATTAAAGAAAAAAATCCTTTAATAGAACTCCCATACTTAATCTTCCCACTGCTGCTAAGCTTCCATGATATGAACTTTTAACTCACATTAGGAAATATTCTCTTTGTTCAACTTGCGTTTTCAGATTATGAAATTGGAAATTCAGTTTTGTGAAGTGTTCATATTTTTCATGATAGCTTCTGTATGTTGCACTGTTCTATAAATCATCATAAGCCTAATTTAGCTAGACATACATATATATGAATATGAAACCAGAGTAATTCTTTGTTGCATTGATCAATTATGGTGTTTATGAAGCTTCATTTTACTAAGTGATATAATCTGGATGAATAAGAAAAGCATTGTGTTCTAGCTTCCCTACAAGAAAGTGGGTCCATATAAAATCTGCCTGCAGTGGCACTTTGTACAATACGTGTTCTTAGTAGGTAAGTAGCAGGACCCAAATCTTATGTAAGTGTTCTATTTCATGACAATCTAGTTAGTTTCCATGGAGATAATTACGTTGTCACAAACTAAGAGTAAAGATTCCAAGTGCAAGATAAATAGGAGGAGCGCTTGGACTTCCAAGCAATAAGGATGCTCTTCTTTTGCACTGTAGTAACAAAATGCAACTGTAATCACAGGAGTGAAAGAGTGAGCTGTCTTATCTATAGATATTGTTAGCATTCAGTGTATCAATACCCTGTATTTAGTACTATGCCTCTCAATATCTTTTTCTTTACGATCGTGCTTTCTGTGGATATCAGTTTTCACCAGTTACACTGGAATGTGGCCAACTCTTTAACTAGAGTAAATCAGCCCAGCTGGACTGCAGTCAATGTAACTGTGCTAAATTAAAGCTGAATTAAGCTGTGTTGAATTAAACCGCTTGAGGATTTGACTTCACATTGTTCACCTACAAGGCTAAGTGATTAGGTCAATAATATAAACAACAGAAGATAGATACCTGATGGATTTATTTTTCTTCCCCCTCATATGTAAATGTTCTCTTCAATCCTCTGAGTTATTCAAGACAATAATTTGATCAAGCTTCTGGCTGTCCAGTTGCCCAACCAGGTCATTGCTCAGGGAACTGCTGCGTTTTGATCACCATTCTGGCTAACTAATAAGGCAGCACTTTGTTTTTAGTTTCCTTTAATACTTATTGGTTTTCTTTCCCCTCCCCACCTCTCCAGCCATAGTTCTGTAAGTTAATGAAAAATGCTCATTAAAGAAATGGGGCTATCAGGTTTCTAAGACTATTTGCATTGCTGGTCTGTGAAACTCTAAGTTGAAATTGTTCTCAATTTTTTAACTGTTGGACTGTAGTAGTGCCAGAAAAGGGTCTGAATAAAACCTGAGGGTCGGCATCTATGTATGCTAAAAGATAAAATACAAGTGAGCTGAAGCATGTTGGTCATCGGGAGAACCACATGCATACGTTACGGATTTGTTAGCTGTTGGATGTGCTGTTTACTTTTTAGCCTTGTAAATCACACCTAACATCAAAATAACAAAGAATATACCCTTTGGGTGGGTAATACACTCAGCTTTTCAAATTTAGAAGCTACTGAACACCACTGCAAGCAAAATATTTGCTGTGTATTGCTGGTTGTGATTCTAAACACTGACAGTAAAATTCAGTTGCCTGAACATAAGCACTCAGTGCCAGCCTGCCTCAGGCATTCAGATCTAACGATGGGTTTCCTGCTGGGTGTGCAGGAAAGATAGCATAGAAGACTGTACTGTAAAGATGGGTACATTAATGTACATATATGGTCTATATTGTACTCATAATTAATATTTTCTTTACAATGCTTATGTATGCATTAAATACGTTACTTATGTAATTATCTGAAGGTCTGATTGTCTCTTTCCATAAGGAGGTATATATGCATCATATATATAGCATATTTTATATACTTAGATTATGAATATATGTTGAAACTCTGCCTTTTATTTATTAATTCATTGTCACTGCCTCAGTTCTGGTCTTTGTTCAACACTAACAAAAACTTTTGTAACTTAAAACATCCAAGAGAGTTCTAGTTTTCTTTCTGTGGTTTCATGTTGAGTGAGAATCATGACCTGGACAGTGCTGCTCTGGAAGCTCAGGCTCCCTGCAGGAGCCGCAGCATGGAGGGCTGACACGCTCTTCAGCTGTGCTGGGAGCCCAGCCTCAGCGAGTGCTGTCCACATCTTCATTCTCCTTCAGATCAAAAGTTCTCCCCATCTATATTATTCTCTCATTCCGCCACCTGCTCTTTAATCTGTGACTGAGGCTTATTGCTCTTGTTGATCTCTCATCTGCTTATTTTGCCTTTTTGTCTTCTGAAGTATATGGTAATTAGAATGAGAGAACAGTGACATAGCAATAAGCAGAAAATATCTTCACATTGCCTTTTTGTCACTCATAGCTTTTTTTCTTATACCCTCTTCTCACTGTGGATGTCTTCTCCTTTTTAACTTCTTCCATATTATGCCTTGATTTTGGCCTTTGGCTGGGATCTTGCTGTTTCAGTCATTTTTAATTTTTTCTTTTTTTCCTAAAGAATACATACGTAAGAACCTTTCATTTTTCTTTAGAAACTATACTCAAACCGTGACTCAAAACCAAGCACTGAACTGTCTGAATTCTATTTGTCAAGTAGTACTGCAGTGAAACATCATACTATTTAAACCAATTCAGGTTTTCTGTCCAGAAGTTAGTTATGCTATAAAACTAAACTTGGGAATGTTCAAGAATGTAAGAACTGTGGGAATTTTTTGAAGTGTATGTTTCTAAAAATACTGTTTTCTTACTGTGGTGAGATTTGAATATATGCACTTCCAAAGTTACCAGGTAATCTGCATGTGGGATTATTGAAACCTGGTTTTCCACAAACTGTAGGTACTAAGCATTAAGCCTTACCCCTGCAGAAACCCACAAAATGTATCCATCCTTCTGAATTTCCAGTGAGGTTTTCAGTGCTTGCCATGTGAGAAAAGAACAAAGGTCTTAGCTGGATTTCTTTGTCTTTGAATTTGAACTTGAAGTCAGGCATATTCCATTGAAACCATTGCTCACTTTAGGGTTACATGCATTATGTGATCTATTAATGACCTAGGATGGCAGCTCTGAAGGGGCAGGTCATTGTTTATATGATGAAGCACAAGAACACGAATAGCAGATGCACTCATTTTGTGGTTGCAGAACGTGATCATATCAGAGTAGCACAACTCAAGAACAGGCAGCAGTGCCTTGTTAAAGAAGAAAGAAGTTTTCTACAAGTTGTACTGAGGTCCACTAGTAGAGCTTAGGAGAAACCTGTGGTATGTCAACTCCTGCCCAGGCTTTGTATTTCCGATTGTTATTTTTACATTACTTCTGCGATGTAGTTCATTACATTTATGCGGTACATAAATCAGATATTGAATACAGAATCTGCATATCCCAAAATCAACCTATTTCTCGGATTGCAAGAAACTAAGATTTTTATTCACATGTATTGCAAAAGACAAGAGCTCAGAAGATGCTAAGCATCAGTATCATGAAGGTGGACAGAGATGCATCCTACCTCCGCCCTGCACTTAAAAGCAGAAACTATTGTAGGAGCCTTATTTTGTTCTTTAAAAGGCTAGAAATGCAGATTTGGCCATTCACTTCTGTACTGTAGTGACTCTTTGGCATTTAAAGTTGTGGTTTTTCTTCAAAGCTTTGACGCTAATACTACATCAGTTAAAATTCTCCAGTGGCAGTCAGTGTTCTGTCTGCTACAGTTAGATAGGGGTTTATCTATCTGACCTTCAGGTTATTTAAAACTATTGAATGACAGTGTGAGATTTAATAATTGATTTAGTCAATGATCTCTGTCTTGCATATATACTGTCTACCAAAGGACTCCTAAGTCCTAACAATTGTATTGAGAGAACTTCAAAAGGCTCATAGGGGATGGCAATAACTCAGATTATATGAAAAGAAAATTTCTGAACCTCAGCCTGGCATAGTTAGCAAAGTGCTTCAGTATCCTCAGAGGTCAAATTAACCACAGAGTGCTGTATAGCTGCTGTTAGTTTGGTTGCAAATCAAATGCCCTACCTTTGGTAGAGCTTCAGAATGAAGAATTTTGTGAGAGCGTTTCTTGAAGCTTTCCAGTAAAGACAATGATTTAAAAAAATATTTTTGATAGGGTTTAAAATTTCAAGGCAAGAATGTGTTAATGGCAGTTCTTCTCTTCAACAACTTATTAAGGAAAAATAGTCTTGGAAGCTTTTCTCTGCCACAACTATTTTACTTATCAATAAAAATAAAAATTCAGTAGACTGTGGTAATTTTGCAATAGGAGTGTGGAGGAGAAGAGCAGCTTTAATGTCGGTCCTTGAATCATTAGGATTATATTTTCCCTTGGCCATTATTTACTTTAAACAAACAACAACAACAACAACAAAACAGTGACAAACTGAGAATAAATATGAAGGAATATCAAGGCTTGCCACTCTTACCAGCCCATGGGGTGTTTAGGCTTTCTGCTGCTGGGGCTGTTTTCTCCCAGCACCCTGCCTTCTCCATCCACACTGTTTTCATTGGAGATAAAAAAGGACTTGGGTTTTTTATTATTATTATTTTATTTACTTATTTCATTTTTAATTTTGGATGCTGAGGAATTGTGCCAGGTTGAGCTGGCAAAGAGATAAGTGCCACAGCAGGGAGGAAGATTCATAAATGCTGAAGACCCAATCTCTTAAACTCTGTGGCTCACAGGTGTTTTGTTATTAATGAAGCTGAAAAAGATCCTCCAAATTATGTCTCCTCCTTGACATGAGAGCTTTGGCAGCCCTTTCTGACTGAAAGCTCCTGCTCTTGCAGGTGTGCGGGATAAACTTGCAAGCCAGGATAGAGAAACAAGGGAGAGAATCAAAATAATCACATACCCAAGGGATCCTAGGGATGAGACACAAAGAAAGAAAAATCCCAATAGTCAGTGCATTGCGAAATGTATTCTGTCAATACTTGGGAAAAGAGATAACTACAAACTTCATCTCCATGCGTCTTATTTATTCCTCCAGCCACATATACCTGGCAGCAAAGAGAATTCTATTCTGGTCTGTAACCCTACACTGATATGCTTTTTAAAGGCAACCTAAAGGTGAAAAAGGATTTATAAAGTTTTGCAATCTCCTTTCAAAGCAAACAGTGATGATATCAAAGTGCTGGAACAAAAGAAAAAGCTTTGTGGTTGTTTTTTGGTTTATTTATTTAGGTTTTTATCTTTTGTGCCCTATGTGTTAAGACCTGACTTATGGAAAATAATTATATTATGCTGGATTTTATTGCCTTGTTATGGAAGAATGAAGTTCATTTTTGCCTTTTATTGACACCATCTGTTTCTTTCTTGGCAAGTATCTAAGACAGCATCATATGGTAATATTACACATACAAGTGGGCTTGTCCTGAGATATTCAGGTTGTACTGATCATCAGATGCTCAAGAATTCTTTTTCCTTATTCATCCTTCTTTTGCATAGTCTGGCAAAACAAAAGACACCCCACCCCCACCTCCAAAAGCTATGAGATATTTCCATTGAGAGATATAGCAAACAGTTACTCATTAGGGAGAATGAAAAATTAAGATAATGTGTTGAGGAAAAGTATCATAAGATTCTTCTTACATTCACCTTTCTAAAACAGTCTTCAACCCAGGCAACGTAGCAGAATGTGCTGCAGTTTTGAGGCTAATTAGAATTTTGTCATTGGCTTCATTTCCAGACACCACCTTATTCTTAGATACTTGTGTATGTGGGTTGACTTATTATCTGACAGTAGCTATTGATTTCTGCTGACAGTCTGAAGGATGAAGTTAAGCAAGATGTATCCCACTTGCTGTTACACACAGAAGCAATTTCAGCTGTTGATATAAGAGAGGAATATAGCCTCATTTTAATATTTGTTGAAGTCAAATTAAAAATAGAATATAATTCACCCTTTCCTAAAGACTTCAATAGGAACTGTTTAGTTGAAGAGGTTCCGGGAATCTATTTTGATGTCAAAGTTGAGCCTGAAGAGATCATCAACAACAATTAAAGATGCCAACTTGGAAACAGAAGAAAAGCAAAGGTAATAGGAGCTTAACCTCAGAATCCATTTTAAATTGTAAACAGCATTCAAAGTGTTTTCTTTGGTTTGTGAGCCAGTGCTGTGTATCAACAATTCATAGTAATCAGAGACATAATGCACAGTTTAGGTTGAACATAGCTACACCTGAGCATAAAAGAACACTGAGGCATTTATCCTTGTGATGAACAGCTGAGGAGTTTACTTGGTCCTAATGCAATGATTGATTTATTTTTGGCAGCTTAGAGGTGGAAACCAGTATTATTTTAATAAACTCCAGCTAAAATGGTTCACAGGTTTCTGTGAAATGTGCCAGTGGTGACAGTTTGTGCAGTATACACAAGTTTACTAGGTTTTCAGTAAACAGGGTCCAAATATTGTGCAAATGTTCTATTTCGTGAAAAGTCAATTAGTTTCTATGGAGACAATTATGTTGTCACAAGCTGAGTATTGCAACTTCCAAGTGTGAGATAAATAAGAAGAACATGGGTAAATAAGAAGAACATGGGTAAATAAGAAGAGCAAAACTGATCTATTTTTGCTCTGTAATAACAAAAAAGCAACCGCAAGCCACAGGAATGATATTAGAGTCAATGTTTTATTTAATGTTGTCAGAGTAATGTATTAATATTCTGAATTCATCCTGTGACTGTGTACACCTGTCCTATATTACTTCTTCTGGTTCTTCCCGTAAAAATTAGCATCACTTTTCAAACAGCTTATCCTGTGGTAGTGGAAACCAAAACTACTACAGCACATATCAGGACTCCTATTTCTTCAAGGACAACATGGCAGATCAGGTGACAGATGCATGCACGTTCCCCATTTAATGCTTTATTTTGTGATTAGCTGTGTTAGAATTATCTGCTGGCATTTTAAATCTCTCTTATTTATGCATTAGAAAATGAAACATAGCCTGTAAACTGGGTGACATACTTTAGCTTTTACAAATGGTTGCTGTTCATTCAGGTTACATTTTTAAAACTACGTGAGAAAAAGGTAAAGATTTTGGTACTTATCATTGATGTAGTTTCAAACGTCTTTCTTCTACACCAAGCAATAATTTGTTCTAAAGGAAAGGTACGGAGATTGTGGCAGCAGGGCACAACACAGCTTACACCTTTACTTTGTATAGCCCAGAGTCATAAGGTTCTTTTCTGGTGCCATTATTAGATAACCACTTACATGCTCAGGCTGGTTTTGTCAAATATGCGTGAAAGGGTTGTTCACCCCAAGCAGGGAAGATATCCTCATCTTTCCCAGGTATAGTGTGTGGAGTTTGGGATGGTATTCAAGAAACATAACACTGTGCACAAATAAGACGTCTGATAATTAGATAGACCAGTTACCATTTTGAGTAAGGAAACACAGAAGAGGGAAATATGCACAGGGGACAAATTTGATAGATTTACTACTGTCATGGTTTAACCCACAGCCAGACAGCTTGTTACCCACTCCCCCCCTTCTTGCCCTCCCCCTACTCCTGGGGGAACGGAGAGGAGAATCAAAAAGAAATGCAACTCCCACGGGTTGAGATAAGAACAGTTTAGTAACTAAGGTATAACACAAATCACTACTGCTGCCACCAATAATAGTAATGATAAAGGAAATAACAAGGGAAGAGAATACAACACCCCATCACCAGGTGACCGATAACTTGCCCCCCCCAGCCTGACCAAGCACCGACCGATACCTCCTCCAACCCTGCCGTCCACCTAGTCCTTCCGGCTAACTCCCAGTTACATCCTGGGCATGACGTGCTGTGGTATGGAATACCTCTTTGGTCAGTTTGGGTCAGGTGTCCTGTCTCTGCTTCCTCCCGGCTCCCCTCCTCCCTGGCAGAGCATGAGGCCCACAAAGTCCTTGGCCAAACCAAAACATCAGTGTTTTTCAGCTCTGTTCCCAGCTGAAAGTCAAAACACAGCCCTGCACCAGCTACCAAGAAAGAGAAAAATGACTGCCACTGCTAAACCCAGGACAACTATAGACTCACATATACCTGTGTATGAGTGGGCATGTTAATATACACTCACACAGTTTGAATCCTACTATGCAGTGTAAATAAGAAACCATAGTAAATTTAGAACATTTTCGTTTTCAGTACACACATCTACAGGCATGCATGTTATATCATGGCCCTCTCGTTCTATTTGGTAATCTGGTATCACTGTCTTGGCAACACAAATGGATGTTTTCTTTGTTCAGCATTGAAAAGAGCTTTTCCAACTTAAAAAAATCTGATACTGTTCTGGGGTTTTTTTTATTGTTGTTTTTTGGTTTTTTTTTTTTTTTTTTCCCCTTCCTGTTTTTTCCAGGGTTCCATGAGAAGGATATATACTGGTTGAACCTTCTGTGTTCAGCTGTTAAACTGACAGCTTTTTCTTCTGCCATGAGAAAGCTTTCAGTAATTTGGATGCGGTGCCTTTTTCCTGTCACTGCCAAGAAGAATGCTTCTGTTCAGGCTGACATTGGAGGTATAGAATTGCTCTGTGTTTGACCTCTGATAGCTGTGCATAATAGAACTGTGCATCACAAATACTCCACAAATAGTCTATTTGGGTGCATAGCTCAAGTCAAAACAGCAGTATATATTACAAGAATGTGTAAGTCAGAGGGGAGAGAGTTTAGGGAGAAAAAGTCATTGCTAGACTTGCCATTCTGTATCAGTGTTTACAAAGTAGCTATCTTCCTTATGCAAATGTGATATACCCCATCCCTGCTTTTGCCTCAGATCTACTTCATACTCTGAACAAAAGCATTGAGGAGACAGATTTCTCAGAAGTTTAACTGAATTCACGTATGGATGCAAGAAAGGTTTGGAAGACAATTTAGATTACACTTTCTATTACTGTTGCCTGAAATTGGAATGTAAACTTTTTTGTATGGTTTTCTAATATTCAGTACACAGTATAAATAAGGCAAGATGGCAGCAGCCAGTAGGTTGCAAACAGAAATGAAAATTATTTGGAAGTGGGGGACAGGCTGGTTCCATCTTCATGCTAGTGACAGGATTTTTGGGGGGTGTTTTTGTTTGTTTGTATGTTTTGGGGTTTTTTTTTGGGGGGGAGGTTGGTTTGGGGTTGATTTTAATAATCTCTTAAAGGTGTTATGTTCTCTAGCCTCCTCTGAATATCTCTCTTAGAGTTGGTTATTCTCTAATTAGTATTTTAAGGGTGGCATTTAACCTTTTATAAATCACAGTAGAAATGGGAAGCCTTTCTAATATACTGATATATGAGACTGTCTATAAATATTTTGATTATGAATAATCTTTCTTATATACCTAACAGATTAAAGTTGCTTACAACCTATGGTTTTGATGCATCTTTTTTACTGCTCTGAAATCAACAGTTAAGTCAGAAAAAGAATGAAATCAGACACATTTCTCTCATTACATGTGGAGAATGAAGTGTGTGGGGGTTGTTTACGCTATTAAAATCACCTGAAAGCAAGAGAACTGGTGTACCCCTGTGCAGTATCTTAAGCATAGGTCATACTGTGATGAAATTCCAGTTTCCTTTTGCTTCTTCCTGCAAACAGTACAAGAACTTTATGCTGAAATTGCTATGGAAAATCTGTTGTAATGTGTTTGTATATCAGTAAATTCTCAGTGTGCAATGAGCTTACACAGACTGTGTTAGGACTGATGCCACTGCCTTCAGTGGTACTGATAGGGTAGACTAAGTCAAGTCAAAACTCAGGGAATATGTAGCACTGTCTGCAGACACTCATCAAAGAATATATGTGACCACAGCAACATGTAAAGCTGGCCACAGATGATGAATGAATACTGTCTCTCTCGATCACAAATATAATTAAAGGAGAAGGCAAGACTTCTTTTCAGGGAAATTCCAGAATCTTTATATTAAGGCATCCTTCAAAATAAAGCTTTTATTACTTCTGTTTCAATAGTAATAATAGTTGCATATTCATATTTATTTCCTGCCTTTTTGTTTTTCTTTTAATGATGTCTTGTTTATTTAAACCCCACTATTGGCCATGTCTTAAATTGGTCCATATTCTAGCTTTGCATAGTTATGCTGATTTATGTACTTTGCAAGGTTACTTAGTCTTGTCATATTTTCTGTCTCTGTACCACGCAGTGGGTGTATTCATAAAATTACATATCTGTAAATATAGTCACTAGTAGCAATAGAAGATTAATACTTATTAAAACTACCTCTTCTTTCCAGAAGGCTTTCAAATACCTTTAAAACATAAAAAAGTGATATATTTATTAACAGTGTTCCATAGAATGTTGAATACAATTGAGAAGTAAACCACATATAAGGCTAAGTAAAACATCACTGTGGGCCACTGTTATTGCAGTAAATCCATTTATCCAGTTTTATATCAGGGACAGATTATATAAAATTATATAAAAATTTATATGAAATTTTCATGAGTAATTTGAAGGAACTCCTAGTGCAAATGTTCTTAGCAGGAGAAAAACATATTTAAATATCCACTGAAAGAAAATTAGAAATTTAAATAAAATGTGCTATGTCTTAGTCATACCTCTTGGTACAATTGTAGGAAAAATTAACCTAAAACTGACTAACCTGTCTAGTAATCTGAGAACTTAATTTGATCTATTATTACCCCTACCATTTACAGAATCTAGTTCAGTTACCGATAAAAGCTGCTATGCTATTAACGAAATAAAAGCTGTAAATTTTTTATATGAGATAAGCAATTCTTTCTGGTAAAAAGAAAAAAAAAATAAAAGAAAGTTCATATCTACATTTAAAACATTTGGCAGCTTAAGTTCAACATATTTTCCTGTTTCATAGCACAATTTTATTTGGCATACAGCATTAGAACAATTTGCTAGTTGTTTACTGAATATTTTAAATATTTCACAAACTAACAAGCATTTAGAGCATTTTATCCTAATGGTAAGAAATGGTCAGAGATGGTACTTAAACATGATTCATGGAACATGTGTATGAGATGTGTATAACTGATTTGCAGAATATCAAACATCAGGTATCTAACACTAAACGTGTCAAAACTTAAGCTTTTATTTTGGCCAAGCAATTTACAAATAGCTGTTTCAATCTTGAATATTTCATGCCATTCATCCATGGAGAGAAGATCCATAGGAAAGCTAGCTATTTACCCTGGATTTATCATTAGCTAATGCTGGAGTTCTTAAGTAATAGATAGATGGTATAACGTAGTGCTGTTGCACTGAGAGACTATTCCAAATTACAAATCCTGTGGAAAGAGGTAGTTCAGAGAAGAAGGGGTGAGAAATGTCTTCCTCGTTGCCTAAGGATAGACCTATCTAGTGTCCTCTTCTTGCAGTCTTTGAGAAATGTCAATGGGCCTAATCCTCCACTGCGTACATACTTCACCTGGTTGACCAAAAGGCTGCTTTTCCTGCAAATTTCTAAAAGCCTTTGTTACCGCAGAACTTTGGAAAAGAGAGTACCATGGCTGCCCTTTTTTGTTTTCTTGCCTTCTGTTAAAATAGACATCTCCTCAGGAGACATGTAATGGAGTCCTACTTTTAATGTAGCTTCTGGCACAGATCAAGACAGAATGGAAGCATTTGCATTACTACTGTTAAAAAATTATCTGTATTCTTGAGATCTGTGGAAAATCACTGTGCGTGATCATACAGCATTTTAGAAACTGTAGTAAAACAGGAAGTTATTTGGAAATCACAGTCTATACATAGCTAGAATTTGTCAATCTGCAGATATTTAGTTTTATTCACATAACTTGATCATTATTTGGATGACAGCTTTTTAAGGAACAGTGCTTGGTTTAACTGTGAATTGCAGCAATACTCTGTGTGGGAAGTCAATGTGAATCAGCTGCCATCTCCACACATTGAACTTGGGTCACATCAGAACATACTAAGAATCCCTGACCTGTCTCTGTTTTCCTTTAAGACATGTTGCTGGGTCTTGAGAATTACCAACGAGAGCATCATAGATCTACAGAATGATAACTAGAACTTTATGTAGGCCTTGCATTTAAAGACTGCAAAATATTGATTAGCAAAGATAATTGCTAAGGAATAGCAAACATGTGGAAAAACATTTATATTATCACAAGAAAATTTATGGTCACACTTGTCCCATTACTGTCCAACTTAAAACTGAGCACTAAGAATACTGCAAAGCCACAAGCACGGGAAGTGTAAGAGGGCAGGTATGTGAAAAAGAACAGATTTTCCTTGCCATTGCTCTGTTTTATTCTTTGCAAGTAAATAAAAGAGAAATCAGGCAACCTGTGTGGAAATAATGCTCCCTATTGTAACCATGGCTCTTGCAGCATAGGAGGAAGAAAAGGTAGGCAACTTAGAAATACTGAATAGCTTTGTGAAGACAGGTTAGTGAAGGGCTGCTGTGGGAAGAAGTAAGGTAATGCTCTTTCTTTCCATGACCATTTCACACCAAGAGCTGTGCAAAGAGAAAACTGTGGTGCAGATTTTTTAGGACAAGAGCAGTGGTTATTTGTCAGTATGGAACTAGCACAGCTCTCAAAATGTAGGTTAAATCCACAATAGGACCAACAATGGCTGTGCCTATGTAAAGATGAGAGAAAAAAAAAGACATTATTTCTACTTTTGTTAGCATAAAAATGATGACATTCTTCTATCACTTTTCCAGAAAAGCTGTACACTTTGAAGTCTGAACTCTGCCTTTTCCTTTTTAAATGAAGATGGAATTTCAGTTTGGTTTCTTTGGAAATGGACGCTGTAAAAGAACTCCTGTCATGTTGGTGTCTACCACTTCCTTCTCATCACCTTACCAGTGGAGCAAATTGGAGTAAATTATTCACGTTAGGTGGATATAATTAAGTAAAGTCCAAAGCCTACTGGTTTTCTTTCACCAAGTTTGCTTTAAGCTAGTCTAACCAATGTATTTACAGACTTGTGAATATTATCATGCTTGTGAATATTATTACCTGCTTACATACTGCATTTATAGGCTATTTGTAAGCATGATGCTTTATCAAAAGTTGATTGTATGGTGTGGTAGCTGCTTTTGCTTCTAGCTCAATACAATAAATTCCTCCTCTCAAAAGCTTTTGCAAAGTAAAAACCCAAGATAAGACTATTTTGAGATAGGCTTTTCTTCATATTAATTTTACTGCAAGAAAAGCAGATTTACCTTAAAAGCTGGAGTTTATGAACATACCTGACATAGACCCCTTCTGTCACCTGGGGCAGGCAAATGCCACTGTTACATTCTTAAGTTTTTCCTAAAAAGTCTGCTATTTTGTTTGATTTTTTTTTTGTTGTTCAGATGTTCTTCTGTTAACAGATGTATGCAACTTCTGATTAATTACTGACTGTCTCCAAAGGCAATGCAATGTTTGAGTGTATGTGTAATTCAGTTCCCTCAGCTGTTCCTCATAAGACTTATCCTCCGGGCCCTTCACCAGCTTTGTTGCCCTTTTCTGGACCCATTCTAGCATCTCAATGTCCTTCTTGTACATAGGGGCCCAGAACTGAGCACAGTATTCAAGGTGCAGCATCAGAAGTGCTGAGTACAGGGCAATGATCACTGCCCTGGCCCTGCTGGCTACACTATTGCTGATACAGGCCAAGATGCTGTTGGCTTTCTTGGCTGCCTGGGCACAAGCTGGCTCATGTTCAGCTGCCAGTCAGCACCCCCAGATCCTTTTTGGCTGAGCAGCTTTCCAGTCACTCTTCCCCAAGTCTGCAGCATTGCATGGGGTTGCTGTAACCCAAGTGCAGGACCCAGCACTTTGCCTGTTGAACCTCATACCACTGGCCATAGCTCAGTGATCCAACCTGTCCAGGTACCTCTGCAGAGCCTCCCTACCCTCCAGCAGCTCAACACTCTCAGCAAACTTGGTTTCATCCACAAATATGCTGAGGATGCATTCAATTTCCTCATCCAGATCCTTGGTGAAGATACTAGACAACACTGGCCCTAAGACCAAGCCCTGAGGGGCACCACTAATGACTGGTTGCCAACTAGATGTGACACCATTTGCCACCCCTCTTTGGTCACAGTCATCCAACTAGTATCCAGCCCAGCAAAGAATAAACCTTTCCAGGCCACAGGCATCAAATTTCTCCAGAAGAACACTGTGGGAGACAGAGTCAAATGCTTTACTTAAGTCCAATAGACAATGTCCACAGCCTTTCCTCCATCAACCAGATGGGTCACCTTATCATAGAAGGAGATCAGGCTGGTCAAGAAGGACCTGCCCTCCATGAACCTGTGTTGACTGGGCCTGTTCCCTCCATTTTTCCTGCACATCCTTTATGACTTCAGGATCATCTGCTCCATGATCTCCCCAGCACTGAGGTCAGGCTGACAGGCTTGTGCTTTCTGGGGTCTTCCTTCCTGCATTTTTTGTAAGAAGGCATCACACTGGCCAACCTCCAAATCTCTGGTACCTGCCCACTGGACCAGGACTGCTGGTAGATGATGGAGAGTGGCTTAGCAATTTCCTCTGCCAACTCTTTCAGCAGTCTTGCGTGTAACCCATACAGCCCCATAGACATATACATTTAAGGGGAGCAAGCATACGTAGCTGGAATTAGTGCTTTTGAAGAACAGGGAGACATAGGTTTTTGGTCTTGATCTTTTATTTGGACATAGTGAAAGCCTCAGAAGTTTCATTATTATTACCACAATTTTTGAATGAAATGCTGCATTTTGCATGAGAACACCCTTCTGCCAGCCTTTCCAAGAAGTCTGTGGATCTGCTCCTTCTTTAAGAGAAAACGGGTATCGCGTTTGGCTGATGTTGACCTTGTGCAGTTTATGTACTTAAACAACAGAGTGTGTCAATGCTAGTAATCAGAAACAGTTTAAACTTTTTCATTGAGTGATACTTAATTCAACTAACACTTTTTTCCTTGGCAATGCATTAGTTATTTCAGACTGCACAAGTGTCAGTTCATCTAGAGATTAAAGTTGTAAAACTTTGATATATAATTGGCTTGTTAAGATTAATGTGGAAGGGATGTAGTTCCTTTAATATAAATTGGTTTTTATTAGCATGCTAGAAGACTACAGCATGCAGAAGACTACAGCATGCAAAGAGAGCACATTATGCCCTGAAAAATCTGTTTGTTAAAAGGAAATGTACATGTCTTGTTAGTCTGACGCTTGTAATCTCTATTTAGTCGTAACTGGCCACAAAGAACATAATGTTCTGGACAGAGACTTTGTGTTATCTCTGTGATGAAAACTTCATCTTCATGATGACCACTGTAATTATTCTCTTTTGCACCTTGTGAACAAGCATTTATGGAATGGAAGAAAAGGGGAAATACAGAGGTATGTGAGGACAAGCATTGAGAGGGAGTTGGGTTTTTTTTTACAAAAGAGGAGTGTCGTGCACCAACAGGGCACATTGTGTAATAAAACACTGTAATGTAACAGTGACAATGTAGAGCTCTTAATGCATGCTACCAAATGCAGATGTTTCAAATTATTTCAGTCATTTAGTTGTGAATTTTGAATTTGTTCTGTAATGTGATAGGTGAACCTGACCTCAGTTCCCCTGCTTTTTTTTTAACTACTTCCTGGGAAGGGATCAGTTGTCCTAGGTTATGATTGTTAGGTTAAAGGAAGCCCTGTCTAGCAGCATCTGTTTTACTCCAAACATTTCTAAACCCTGATGGAGAAAGCAATAAAGTTCTGTGCTTCAGGTCACGTACCTGAGTACTGGCAGTTCTTTTCAATATCTTAGATTAAATGAAGTGTGAAATATTTGTTTTATTAGAAGAGCTTTAGTTTACTTGTGAGTTGTTTTCTAAATCATTTCTGTCCAGAGTAGCTCTGGAAATCAAGTGGACTCAATTGAACACGGTGTTTAGAAACATTTTTAACAGTCTGATGCACAATGCTTCATTGTTCTGATTGTTAAAACATTCATAAAGGGCTATTCTCTTTAGACGCATACACAGATCTCAGGAAGGCTAATGGGAAATTGTGCACAAGCAAGGACAGCACAGCTCCTCTAGTATTCTCAGTGCAGGTGTATATTTGACCCAGTATTTCTTGATGAAAAGTAGGCAATAGAAATAAAGATTGGATATAAGGAGGGTGCTGAGGCAGTGGAATAGGTTGCCCAGGGAGGTTGCGAATGCTCCATCCCTGGCAGTGTTCAAAGCCAGGTTGGACGAGGTCTTGGGTGATAATGGTTTAGAGCGAGGTGTCCCTGCCCATGGCAGGGGAGTTGGAACTTGATGATCTTAAGGTCCTTTCCAACCCTAACTATTCTATGATTCTATAAAGGTTTCTGCTTAAGGGACTGGATTAGGATTCATAAGGTCCATGTAAACTTTTGGTTCTGCTACTTATTTGCATATGTATCCAACATGCAAATCACACAGGATGTTTATGGTAGGGGTGCAGGTACCACACAAACTCTGTTCATGCTAACCTCAGCAGGGACCTCCTGCTCTGGGTGAGAGCACTGAAGGAGTCTAGGAAACTGCTCAGGCTTGAACTAAACATAGTAAATCTACTCCAGGAGGCATCAGTCTGGATGCTGGCTGTCTAAAAAAGCTTCACATTACATTTCATCCTATTGCAGACATCCACAAAGACCTTTACATATAGGAAATATATGAAAATGTTGCTACCAGAATGTTTTTGCTGCAGTAGAGTTTTGCATATATGCATTCATGATTGAAAGCACACTGCATTTTACCTCTGTGCATCTGGAAATGCAATAATCTCTTTCTGTTCTATAGTGAGTTTTTTGGATGTTTTCCAGATATTTTCAGCAACATTCTTGCAGAAGATTTGTATCTGGAGGGGGTGATTGCCCAGGCTTTGCCAGAATTTCAGCCATTGCTGAGAAATTCTGTAGCTGATGAGCTGTGAACTTGGGGTGTGAACTCCTCATCTGATGAAGACCAGACCGAATCTGTGATGGTCTCACTGGTAGACAGTGAGCCTGCTCCTTAGCACACACAGGAGGCAGACCTCCCTTCTGGAAAAAAAAACCCATCAGTTTTGGAGTAGTGCTGGGTACTGACTTTTTGATTGGTCTTTGGGTTTGCCTATGGGATCCTAAGAGAAAGATTTTAGTGAGGTGCTCAGAGATATGTTTCACCAAGACTTTTACCTTCACCTTACCTGACTTTCACTAGAGTTGAGAAACTGATCTAATGTTTAATGGGTGCTAGGTCTAAAATGCAATGCAAAAAGACTGAAATAATATTTATACTGCATCCAAAGCAAATAGAGATGCCATCAGAGACTGTCTTCTTAATCAAGGATTACCTGTCCTGTCCTTTGTCTATCACTTGCTAAGAACTGTCAGAAGCAGAATGCACTAAAGTAGTCACCTGTTTTCACTTCCTAGCAAAACTGCAGTAGACAAAGAAACTGAAACTTGTGGGGATTGGCCAAATAATCATCATTGCCATAGTTCTACTGTGAGCTTGTAATAAATGAGTTTAGAGAACATGGTCCATGAAAGAATTAGGTTAGAGTGAATGGAAAAATATTCAGAAATGTGTTATTCAGAACATTTAATGTATTCATAAATTAGGTGCCTCTGGATTTTTCCATGTAATGTCAGATCCTCAGATGGCACAAGCTGGAACCGCTGCATTTCTGCATTTGTTTCTATGGAGTGATGCCAGTTTACAAGGATCTGGTCCATGTTATTATTTTCTCTTTTTTTTGTTTGTTTCTTTTTTTCCTTATTCTTTTTCTGTTCCTAGTCAGATACATGTAACTCTACACTGGAAGCTATGCTGAGTCTAGAGATGAACCTTGGGGCAGTATGATAGTGCAATCTCTCTAGCTTTACTTTCACAGTTTCCATGATAACATCAGTTCTTTTTTATATGTGTTGATAGTGTTGCTGCTCACAGTTACCCGTATGTGCTTTCTCTCTCTTCTGCACCTGTTTTGTATGCATAAGTTAAATGGTCAAGTTCCATTATCCACCAATCTTCAGTTGTTATCAAGTTAATTTATGGATGAATATAGTTAGCTTCATATGTATTTTCAAAACTGAGAGTAAACAGAATTGTTTTTCTTTTATTTAAAATCCCATTATAACAGCTGCACTATAAAGTGTGTTTTTCTGCTGTTAAATATTTTATCTTGACCACAGCTTGCATATCAGCAACTTGTAGCAGTATGTTGACTGTTATCTTTTGTGTACCAAAGTGCAAGATAGTTTGGAATAATTAGGTAACATTGCTTCTCCATTATCCTTGGAGGGCTGATAATCTTTTCTTCTGAGGCGATAAAAGGCAAACATAAATTATATCAAATCAAACTAGGATGATAAATATTGTTGTAAGCCAGAATAATAATGTAACAAAAATAATATGAAATTCACCCTTTCCCACTTGTATCCATCTCCTGTATTTATTTTTGCTGATACAGCTATTGAAAAGGAAGACACTGTCTGTGGCAGTGTTTTTGTAAGGCCATTACAGATTCCTGAACAACACAGACATCATTACTCCTAATCTTATTTGCTCAATTTTTTATAAATATAGATTAGTGTAAGGTGGGGAAAAAATATCAAATCTAAGACAGATACATAACTGAAGTCAGCATCATTTCAAACCTTTTTTTGAGATTCAGTATGCTTTGCTTTTTACAATTTCCAGGATGGTTTCAGCAGCAGAGTTGTAACCATGCGTTGTCTGTGTATTCCCCATGTCTTTGTCAGCATGACTGACAATTATAGTGTCTGTAATTCTTCAATTGAAACTAAGTCATTCCCAGATACTACTGAAATTAATATTTCTTAGGATCAGAGCAGAAAATATTTTTCCTGATAGATTTGTATCTAGATTTGTTGTTTTGTTTTTTTTTTCCGTAGCACAGACATTTAATCCAAGAACAAGATTTCATTGCCTTTTAGTCATTACTCAAGTGAGCTACTGAGATGAAACCCATTTTTAATTTGAGAAGAGCCAGAACATTAACTTGATATAATATTAGGTAGAAATACAGATATGAAATAGTTTTTGATGTAAAGGGTGAAGTAGCTATAACAGATGGAAAGTCTTGAGGGAGTTAGGACTAGCAAAAAAAAGTCCTTATGGCACAGATTCTGTGAAAAAAAAAAAAAACACAACAAAAACCTCAGAATAAATTGAGCATAAGAAAATGATGTGATGAGGATCAGAAGATATCAGAAGGTGAAGTTATAATTCGATCTGTTAATCGTTGCTGCAGAAATTCATGACAATAATAATTAATAAGACATATTGCTACATCTTACTTAAAAAATATACAAATGCATACAAAATTCCCACATTCTTAAAAAAAAAAAAAATCTCTTAAATTCATCCTGGTCAGGTGTCATGCCATTCAAGAAAATATGCTTTTAAATGTTACATATGCTTTTCTTTTTTTTTTTTTCTATTTTCTGTTGATTATTTAAAGAGTCTGCATTAAAAGGAGTCTTCAGTTACCAAAAGTTCATTTTCCCTGTATTGTCCATTAGTGAAACTGTCACACGCACAAAACATTCCATCTCACTGCTATGACGGGTTAGAGATAAACTCCACATAAAATGGACAAATAATTCCATAAGCTTCAGTAAAAAATGGTGACTTGCTTCACCTACAGATGAGCTCAAACATTTGTAGCTACTCCATTTTCTATAGAACACGAAGTCCTCTAAAATGAAGTTGCCATGAATTGCTTTTATTGTGTTTTGTCATTACTGTCATTATTTTGCTGTTCTCTAAAGGTGCCTTTACCCATTTTTGTTCACATATAGCTATTATTAGAGTTTGTGCTAGGAAGCATATAATTTACATAATCATAAAATTAAAAATGCACATAAAGATGTGATGTACACCAGTAAACATTTATCTATGTAACGTTATTGCTTGACCTGATGTAAATTAAGACCAACTGCCATTTGAATAACATTTGTTATTTTGAAATGGTGATACTGAAAA